>NW_028274808.1:123602103-123905133 GCF_037043125.1 Eumetopias jubatus | reverse complement strand
TAAGGACTGTGATATTTTAGAATGTTAGTACTAACTTTCAGAAGCTATGAAACTCATTGTTCCATAAACAGTTTGGTAGATTCTTTTAAGTGTAATTAAATTTTAGTTACTGTCATACTTTATACCTTTTTTGAGCCATTAGACTATTTTTTAAGTTTTTTTCATCTCCTGAATGAAATTGGAAAAATGAAAAAATAGATCATTTTGCATTTTCTTTTCCTGTATAAAAATTAAACAGTGTTGCAATTTATTTTATGAGAGTTCTTTGGAAGAGCAAAACATAATAACAGGAACACAATGATCATATTTAATATTTTCAGTCTATTGAATATTCAAATTACAAAACAGTTGAAACAGGTGTAAAAATGTTGATTCAATTAGTGCAGAAAGCCCTTTGATTTTTATCCAAAAACTGTAAAACAAATGTTTTTCTATCTTTCTTTTTTGCTGGTCAATTTACATGCTAAACCGTAATTCAAATCAGCCCTCACTTTGGTAAGCCAGTGGTACATCCCCGTTTTAATTGGAATGGGTGCTCTGTTTAATCTTTGCAAATCTGTGTGGGAGGTAGTCAGATTGGAATGGTGAATGTGAATTGACCCGTGTGGCTGGCGCTGCTGATGCCGTGCTTGGAGTCCCCATTGGGAGATGATGCACCCAATCTCTGTTGCCCTGAGTGCTGGCTGCTAGTAGCTCACAGCTGCCTCTTCCCCTGAATTTTGGCCTCCGCTAATGGGAACTGCTTGGCACTGAAATAGGAAATTGTGCTCCCCTTCTACCTCCCAGGCAGCCTGTGACCAATGACGTACTCATAAGGGTTAAAAACTGCCTGAGACCTTGCTTCAAGGTGTAACAACTGAGTAATACCATTCCCACTCCAGGACTCCCTGTGAAGTGACTTGAAGGCAGACCTCACCCGCACTGTTATCTGCGCCTAGCTTTTCCTTAACCTGGTCTGCTTCCCTCACCTGCTACAGGTGTCATCAAGAGTGCTTCTCCAAAACATGACTTACACAAGAATCTGTTTCTCAAATTCTGCTTGTAGTGAATTTGATATAAGATAATCTGGTATCCTTACTGGAGAACAAAACAAAACAAAACAAAACAAAACAAAAATCAGTGTCAGTTGATGTTGAAATGGTGCTTTTTAAGTGTATATTGAGAAATTTCCAGGTGATTCTAATTTTGTGCATTCATTTAAAATGAGAATTTTTAAAAACTGGATTCAGAGTATTGGTTTATTTCTTAGTCCAAGTCTGCATTTAAAATCAAGACTGTTGCCAATTTTAAGTAAAATGAAAATGCTTTCATAATATAGTTTCACAAAAGTTGTATTTTTACCTTTAAAACAAGGTTTATTCTTTTCCCACCATAAGAGTGAGGGAGTTTAACAATGCTAAAAAAAGACTGTCAACTTTTTGTAGAACGTGTATAGTTTAGTAGATAGAACCAACAAAGAATATGAAGAAAACCCAAATCTTTCCATAAGCATGCTGGGTTCCTCAGCATTTTTCTCCGCTTAAATGATATTGACGGTTGTCCTTATTGAAGAGGAAATAAGTATGTGCTTGGAGCCTCGCAGACAACCATTCATCATTCTCTCATGCAAAAGATAGAACCCCTGTGCCAGCACACAAAATCCAATGGCAGCTACAGTAGCAGAAAATCAATAGACTGTATTGGAAAACTCAGAGGCTAATCAGAGCGCAATCTCCAGGCGTGATGTACTCCAAGAGAAGCATTGCTTTAAGACATAACTCAGTTCTCTGAACACCGCAAACTGTGGCTTAATTCAAGCATTTAGGGGGGAAATGAGGGTCTTTAAAATATACATTTTGTTCTTTATTGCCTCCCAGAGAAGCTTCAGTGCAGTACTGTAATGAATAATGATAACATACATTCTTCAAAAACTGATGTTAGCTCAGTCATTATGCCCAAATAGAATAAGAACCCATGCTGTGTGAAGCAATGAGATGTCATTAGTAAGCAGCATTTCTGCTAAAAGGAGGGCGCATATTGTTACTTGTTAAACATACTATTAATATCTGTAAAGGTAAATGACAATCAGTTCTTTACTTTCCTAAGCGGTTGCATATTTTAACTGATGCTGAACTCTAGGTGAAGCTACATACCCAAATCAAAATTTATTGTGTGACAAATTTCAAGTGAGTTGAAACTGACACTGTAAAATAAAAATACATGTAGGTTAAATTATTCAAAAATACCAGGCTCTCAACAATACCTGAATATTTTGTACTGGTATAATATCCACCCCCCCTTGGGAACTCAAAGCACTTTGGAATAATACATCGTATGGCAATTTCTCTAAATTTTCTCTAGAATAAATAGAATATATTCTTAATTTGGGTATTTTTATTTTTTGCCATCATGGAAGTATATATTTATGCAAGATTATACCATTGATAAAGTTTCTTCATATCGTATCTTTTATCTGTATGTAAATTTTATAGTTTTAAGTCATCAAAAGTCTCCATAAGAATAGGTTTGCTTTTTTTGACAAATTTATCATATCTCCACATGATTCTGAATTGTATAGAACAAATTCCTGTTTCAGTATGAAAGGGACACTTATGTTTTTAATGAGCCTCTGATTTTATCTTCGGCTAACAACTTGAATTTAAATATTGTATAAATATATGCATTTATTGTAATAGATGAAATGTCAAGGTCAATTTGAATCTAATAATCCCAGCAAAATGAAATAATATCATGAAAAATGAAGCCCTGCTTGGAAACAAAAACTAATTAAGAGTTTTTTAATGCCCCAGAGAGAGAGAAGTGTATAGAGAGTAGTCATAGTTGGTTTAAGATTGGCAACTCTGTCGGGTGTGACAGCACCTTTAGCTGGTCCCATGCAGCCACGATCAGGCATTTGGGATGATAACTATTAGACTTCAGAACACTTCTTGGAAGCTGTCCATGTCTTAGAGTGCTTACAAAAGCATGCCTTCTGGAATTGCCATAGTTTTATGAATAAATTAATAAATGCTTTATCAATATTTGTTTATCCCTTTACCTCTGAGTTATAGCTATTTTGACATGCAAAAGAAGAGTTCTGCCGAATTAAATACTTTTACAAAATATAAGTCCTTTTGGCTTCCTTGTAGAAACAAATCTTATTATTTACAATGCCAGTATTTAAAATTCTAAATATACTGCTTCTGTTGAATAATCTAGTGAATAAGCTATCATAAATAAAATGAGTGAAAGGATCTGATTTTAGTACAAACTTAAAATATTTTACCTTTTTTTACTACTTAGCAATTTTGAGATGACTTCTTTTTAAAGGTTTTTAAATAAATGTTCGTGTGTGTGTGTGTGTGTGTGTATTATCCTAGTACAATATTCACTTAAAAATGTTATTTGATAAGTATTTTTTTAAGGTGAGCAAGAAAAGACTAATTTGAAGCTTCAGTGGATAGTTCTCTGGATAGACTGAACTATACATTGAAACTGGTTGAGTCTGTTTTCTTTTCTGAGAGTTAATGTAATTTATTTATCAAGGCATAGAACAGGTCCTGCCACTCTGTAACCTTGGGTAAGTCACCTCAGTGTGTTCTTGTAGAATATGAAGACATTTTATTGACTGTAAACAATTTACCAGACATAAGTCTGACAGAATAAACACATTTATATGCTACGATATGAAGATGTTTTCTCAAACTTTTATCCAACACTATTCTCCCAAATCACATAAAATCCTTGTCCCATAGAGGTGGCTAGGTGGCTCAGTTGGTTAAGCATCTGCCTTCAGCTCAGGTCATGATCCCAGGGTCCTGGGATCGAGCCCTGCATCAAGCTCTGCATCAAGCCCTGCATCGAGACCCAATTTGGGCTCCTTGCTCAGTGGGGAGCCTGCTTCTCCCTTTGCTGCTCTCCCTGTTTGTGCTCTTTCTCTGTCAAATAAATAAATAAAATACTTTAAAAAAATCCTTGTTCCATAGTTTTTAGCAAAGACACAGTCTTATTATAGTCTCTCTGTTGTTTTAAGCTCCAGAAGTCTTCAAATATACCCAATGTATTATTGAAAAATCTTTTAGATACAAGTAATGGAAACCAAATTTAAGTGTAACAAAAAATTGGCTGGCTTGTATAACCGGGAAATCTATAGCCTATGGCTTTGGACACTACTGGTTTCATGAAATTGATGATGTCAAAGCCATGTTTCTTTCATGCTCAAATATTCACCCATATGGTTGGTGAAAAGTCTGCTGGCAGAAACAGACTCACATCCTAATAACTTATCAGTGCCAGTGTGAATGGGGCATTCCATTGCAATGAGACAATGTCCCTGGGAAAACTCTGGTCTAATTTCGTCACAAATATTTATTGAGTAAACAAACCTTCTTCCCTTCCCTGTATCAGTTACTATAGCATAGGGTTACTAAACTCTGATTTGCCACACCTGTATAATGGTCCCAAAAGCATGAATAGGAAGTGGCAGGGTCAGCTCATTTGAAGACAAGGAAGTTCCAAGAAGAGGAATGGTTCTGCCATCTCTCCTTGTTCCTAGATCTATAACTAGACTGGACTAGTCTAGACTATGCCTCTAACTAGACTTAATCTTTAGAAGGTCCCAAAGGGTAAGGTACAAAGTGTGACCTGTGAAAGGAACTGCATGATTATTTTTAATATATACTTACAGAAATCTGGGGAATATATACAGGAATGGATTTTAAAGATGTGGGGTAATGGTGGAAAAAAAATAAAATTAGGTCAGGCCAAATGTATTGATACAGTCCCACTAAGCAGAGATTCTGGATTCAGTGTTTGAAGATATTAGAAAGGACTCTTAACAATTGTTTTGATTGTCTGAAACGTGGATCCTAATGTGCTTATCCTATATGAAGATAAAGTTTTGGAATTGTCTTAGTATACTATAGAAGATGATGTCCAAAACTTTAGAGAGATTATAATGTTAGACTATATTTATCAGGTTAAGACATGCTCATGTTAGAAGGGTCCATAGGACATACCTTTTATGATAAATATGTTGAATAAATTTGTGAGAGGACCCCCAGCATCCCTGAAGAGTTTGATGGTCATTTTTCTATGCAGGTCAGAAATTGCAGTGGGGAATGCTGCCATCAAACTGGGGTCCCTAAATGCACAAGGATAATGGAATACCAAGATGGTAGAGGCCAAGTGGTGGCACTTAGTTACAAAGACAAAGTAACTATGGCTAGAGAACAATTCTCCATGAATAACTGATTTTTCTGCATATTGCTGATTTTCTTAGCAAAGGCATTTACAGTAAAGAATATTTCTATAAGAAAATAGTTCATGATAGTAAACTTAAAAACCTCTGTCTCTCCAGAGATATTTCAAGGTAATAAAAATAAAAAAAATTCTTCCTCTCTTCACTAGAGACATTTGTTTACATTCCAGTGTAAGAATAAGGCCACTCTCTCTCTCTGGAAGGTAGGACGGTCAGGTCACCAAAGACCTAACTAGTTCAGAGTTTCCTAATTTTTAAATTTCTCTCCTATGATTGAGGCCGCTGTATATGCAGGTAATATATGCTCCACATTGCGTCACCCTGTAAAGGTAGAGGTTTGAGTAATCAGGGTTAAAATACTGTTCTAGGTCCTGCTTTTACTATGAGTAACAAACTTATGTTCTTTGCCTCTGATCCATGGATCTTATGTCTTCTTATTTCTTCTCTTGGTGTGTGTGTGTGTGTGTGTGTGTGTGTGTGTGTGTGTGTGTGTGTGTGTGTTTTAAACCAGGCTAACTTGTTAGCTTACAAGTAGAATAAAAGCTCAGATTCTTCACTGTGTCTGACTTATCATTTGATATACATAATAAATTTTAATCAGGAAAACTATTTTTATAAATATAAAATACAAAAGGAAAAAAGCTTGATAAAATATTTTTGCTAGTGAAAAGGATTTTTAAGGGAATGTGGGTAACCTTCCTAGATAAGTAAATCAGAATCCCTGAGAAATGGGATATGATGATCATATTCATCAGAATAAGGTATTTGTTTACAAAATTTGACAAAATAGTCTGCTATGTGTTGGTTATTAAATTTAGATGAATTAAATAATGCTAATTTCTTGTGCATAGATTGTGTGCTTAAAGACATAGTGTGACAACATATCTATCTCCAAGGATTCTTCAGTAGTGGTAAAGAGCTAAAACTATCTCCTATAACAATGGCAGCTAATACATCTAAATTGCAAGTTTTGGTGCGTGTATGCAGATTTTGGAATTTTGGGAAAATAGAAATTTCTATGGGATGGAGTAGGAGAGAAAGGCTTCATAAAGCAAAGTGATTTACTGATATTTAAAGATTTTAAGATTCAGTTTTAACTGAATTAAATTTTTAACTTCTCTGTAGCTAAAAATTTTACAATAAATTTTATTAACAAGTTAACATTTCTTTGTTCTCTTAGCATTATCCCACTTCACATAGTTATTTCTTATTTATTTATTTATTATTTTTTTAAAGATTTTATTTATTTATTTGAGAGAGAGAATGAGATAGAGAGAGCATGAGAGGGGGAAGGGTCAGAGGGAGAAGCAGACTCCCTGCCGAGCAGGGAGCCCGATGCAGGACTCAATCCCGGGACTCCAGGATCATGACCTGAGCCAAAGGCAGTCGCTTAACCAACTGAGCCACCCAGGCATCCTTATTTTTTATTTTTAAGATTTTATTTATTTACTTGAGAGAAAGAGAGAGAGAGCAAGCAAAGTGGGGGAGAGGGGACAAGGGAGAAGCAAGCTCCCCGCTAAGCAGGGAGCCTGACTTGGGGCTGGATCCCAGGACCTCAGGATCATGACCTGAGCAGAAACTTAACCAACTCAGCCACCCAGGTGTCCCTTCACATAGTTATTTCTAACTTGAGCCTACAGAAACATGCTATGGATTAGCGAGTAGATTTCATGTGCATTTTAAACATCATATATAAACTTCAAACAAGTTTGGTCTTGAGCAGGGCTGATTTAGACCCTGGAAGATACAGATTTTTCAAGATGAGGCAGTCCCTGCTAAAAATTCTTCAATAGATTCCCATTATACTTAATATTAAATCCAATCCCCTTAACAAAATCTGCAGGGCATCTGTTTGATTTGTCCCCTGCTTATTTTTCCAATCTCATCTAATGCAATTCTCATATCACTCATTAAGTTTCAGCCAAACTAGCCTTTGGACCATTCCAAGACAATATTAAACTCTCTCGCTTCAACCCAGCTGCATTTCCTGTTCTTTTTGCCTGGGAAACTCTTTCTCCAGCTTCAATTAGGATAGATTTCCTTCACTCATTAAAGTCTCTTAACTGCACTTCTGCTGGAGTAGACATTATTTTCACCAATTTTGGAACATTTTCAGAGATATTATCTTTAAATATTGTGTTTTCCATATTTTTTCTTTAATTCTTTTCTGCTGCAACTGTGGAAGATAATTTTGTCTTATCATATATTGTATTTTCGATTTATGCCTCTGGGAATTTGGGGTAATTTTCCCAGTTCCTTTATTAAGTTGTATCTAAACTGTTCTTTATGTTTCCACTGAATTTTTAAAATTTTAATAACTATCTTAATTTCAGAATTTCTATTTCTTTCCAAATAACCA
Organism: Eumetopias jubatus; assembly: GCF_037043125.1. Classification (NCBI taxonomy): domain Eukaryota; kingdom Metazoa; phylum Chordata; class Mammalia; order Carnivora; family Otariidae; genus Eumetopias; species Eumetopias jubatus. The sequence continues at coordinate 123,897,535 of NW_028274808.1, read as the reverse complement.
TGTTTGTGGTAGTCTATTCTGTCATTATGATTTTTAGTTTTCTTTTACTTTTTAAATAATTATGTACATATTTTATAATTCATTTCTATATAGTCTATTATCTAAATGACTTTAGATGGGAATCTCATTTTTGGTATAAGCTGACTCACTCATGTTTTAAATTGTTTCAAAGCTTTGATTCCAGTGTTTGGATTGTGAGTTTATTAACAAGTTGCATCTTGTTTGAGCCCTACATTGGGAGTGCTGGGCACTGTTAGCTATAGAAATAGCCTATAGAGAAGCTATGTATTTACTTCTTCAGATTAAGTATATGACAGAGTGCAAATTTGCTTTCTACTTGAAATCAGAACTTTGGTTCTGTGTCTGAATTTTTCATGGGAAATCTTTTTTCCATACACAGAACCATAATCAGGCAAGTTTTCTTGTTACTTCCTTGGGTCAATAGATAGATTATCCAGTCTCCTTTCTGCAGAAAGGGCTGATTTAGTAGAGTCCCAACAAAAAGTGTAAGGCCCAAGTTTCTCTTCTAGCTCAGCACCTCACATGAGCCCATAACCACATTGCTTGTCATCCTTTGGGCATTAACACTACTTCACTATCAAGTTCCATTTCCAGCCCTTAGTTCTCTGGGCAGCCAAAATATTAGCTCATGAGTTTAACATCCTGGTTATAGTTTCCATTATTGCTTACTAGATTTATTAGTGGAAAGGTCCCATATTAGCATATTCAACCAAATTCTAGAGTCAGGAGTTGCCACCCTTTCAATATTCTGTATTTTCTTCTTTTTTTTTAAAGATGTTATTTTTTTTATTTATTTGAGAGAGTGTGTGAGTGGGTGGAGTGGCAGTTGGAGGGGGAGAGAGAGAGTCCCAAGCAGACTCCCGGCTGAGAGCAGCACAGGGAGACCTGAGAACCCTGAGATCATGACCTGAGCTAAAATCAAAAGTCAGATGCTGAACCGACTGAGACACCCACCCATGCCCCACTATTTTCTATCTTAACATCATATATGCTTTCTGTAGAACATACCATTTTCCATGGTTTATAATTACAGTTTTTATTTCTTTCCTATATATGTTGAATAGAGAGAAAAATATTATATATATTATACTCTGCTGGGAGCTTGGTGTCTAGAGTATAGCTTAAACACAAAGTAAAGGCTTACAAAATATGTAATCATAATTACCAGACATACATAACGAAGAATAGCACATGACTCCAAAGAAAGAAAAGATTCTACAATAGAAGTTCTCCCTCTGGGATGGCCAAGTAAGCACCTAACAGGCTGATCATCCCACAAATAAAAACTATAAACTTTGGACAATAATCTCTGGTACGGTGAAAAAAATAAAACAGTCATACTACGGAGGTAATTTTGGTATGAAAGAATCGAACAGTGTCAAATGAGTTTCCAACAGTTAGGGCCTTTAGCCTGAGAGTAGACCATGGTCAGCAGGCATCTAAAACTCCAGTAGAAAACATTAATAAACTTCTGTGCCTGAATAGCCATTGAACAGAGCACATGGCAATCACAGACACCGAAAATTCATTGTGGGGATCCTAGAAAAGAAAGATCCAGAGTTGGAAACCTCATATTCTGTGTATAAATTTCACAAATCTTTACCTGCTCACTGAAACATGCATGTCTGTTTTTTACAGACTGAAAGGGGCCCTGCTAAGGGACAATAAAGGATGTGAACTGAGTTTTGAGTTGTTGACTAAGAGAAAGAGTTTTATTTTGAGTCCAGCTAAGTTAGTTGCCTGCTAAAATAAAAACATCAAAATTCTTCATAGGAATACAACAGAATACATAGCCTCTTTAACATAACATTCATAACATTTGCCCCAAAATAAAAACTACTTGATGTATGAAGAATGCAGAAAATTGACCCATTCTTTAGAGGAAAAAGAAAAGATAATCAATAGGTACTAGTCCCAAGATATTAGAAATAACAATAATGACCTAATAACAGCTAATCTAATTATAATAAATGAGGTGAAAAAAAGTGAATTTGATGAAATAAACAATGAAAACTTTACCAGTGAATTAAAACTACAAAAAGAACTAGATGGAGATGAAAGAGCTAAAAAATATAATATCTGAAAAAAAATCAATCAAATGAACTTTGAGTTGAATAAGAAAAGAGTTAGTGAGCTTGAAAATAGATTAATAAAAATTATCTGATTTGAGGACTATAGAGAATAAAAAGATTGGGGAAAAATGAGGATAAGCTTAAGATTGTTTGAATAGCGTAAAGAAACACTAACATATATATAATTGGAAACCAAAAAGAGAAAGAAAAAATATAATGAGGCAGGAAAAACAGCTTGAAGAAATAATGGATGAAATTTTTCACATTTGGCTGAAAGTTATACATTTGAAAAGATAAGAAGATCAAAATTCCCCAAACTGGATAAAGATTAACAAGCCTAGATACATCACAGTAAAATTACTTAAAACCAGCAATAAATAAAAATCTTGAAGGCGTCCAGAGACAAATCATGCATTACATCCAGCGGAAAAATGATTACAATGGTAGCTATTTTCTCAACAGAAACCAGAGAAGCCAAAAGAGAAATGCATAACAATATTAAATGCCAAATGGAACAAAAATATTAACCTAGAATTCTAAATCCATTGAAAATATTCTTCAAGACTAATGGCTGAAGATATTTTTAGATAAAAGTCACTAAAAGAAATAATCACCAGCATACTGCACTACTAAAATGTTAAATGAAGCTACAAAACTTAACACAATTAACAAAAGATGAAACAGTTCTCTGAATACTAAAAAATGGATCTTAATTTCAAAAATCACCCCACAAAGAAAAACCCATGCACAGAAGATTCCTTATGAATTATTTTAAAAAATCAATTTTATATTAAAAAAAACTTTCATAAAATACAGGGAGAAAGAACAGTTCCCAATTAGTTTATAAAACCGGCATAACTTTCATACCAACTCCTATTAATTATATCACACAAAAGGAAAATACAAACAATATCACTTATGAACATAGAAGCAAGGATCTGTATAAAATATTAGCAAATTAGATCCATTATTGCATACAAAAAATAGTATACCGTGACCAAATAGGGTTTATCTGAGGAATGTGAGATTGCTTTAACATTAAGCACTAAACAATGCAATTCGCCATAACAGCATAAAGAAGAAAAACTCTACAGTCATTTTAATAGAAGCAGAATAAATTTTGACAAAATGCAATTCCTACTCATAAACAAAATACTCAGCAAAACTAAAAATAGAAGGTAACTCTTTAGTCCAACAAAGGGCAGCAATGAAAAATCTACAGTTAACATCATACTTAATTGAGTATATTTCCCCCGAGATTGGAAACGAGGTAAGGAATGCTCTTCTATTCTTTTTCTAGTGTTCTCTTTGTTGATGTTAAATAACTTGTACTTTGAATAGGAGCATTATTCATAGTAGCCAAAAATTGAAAGAAGCCACGTGTCATTCAAAGGTGAATGGATAAACAAAGTAAGGAGTATTCACACAAATACTCCTGAGCAATAAAAATTAATGAATTAATGAAGCACACAATGACATGAATGATTTTCAAATCTATAATGCTGAATGAAATGGGCCTTACACAAGGAGTATATATTGTATAATTCTATTTATAAGAAGTTCTTAGAAGAGTCAAAATCTTAACTATAATAGATAAAATCAGAACTGTGAAGTCCTCAGAAGAGAGTAAATAGAAATTGACTGTGAAGTGATATCAAGGAATTTTCTATAGTGGTAGGAATGTTCTATATCATAAAATTTTGAACCATATATACATTTGTCAAAACTAAGCTAGTATGTAAGAGAGGTGTGTGCATTTCACTGTATGTAAATTTTATATGCAAGGAAAATATCTGTAAAAATATTTAACTAGTCAGTGATACTCAAGCTAAACTGTTTACGGAGAGCTGTACAGATGTCTATAATTTATTTTAAAGTACATCAAAAAAAAAAGAGATTCTATGTTGCATGAATAGAGCCAGAAATACATAGACAAACACATGATAAAACAAGAAGAGTGAATGTTATTGAGGTCAGAATCTAGGTGATGGGTATACCAGTATTCAGTGTAAAATTCTTTCAACTTTTATATATATTTGAAATTTTTATAATCTAATGTTGGTGGAAAAAAACCTACTTAGAACCCTTTATTCCTTACCCAAATATTACAAAAAAAAAAAAAAAAGAAACAGAAACAGAGATGAAATCCATGGCCTATAAACTTCACAAAGGCAGGGACCATATCTGTCCTTTTCACTGATACCTGACATGTAGGTGGTACTCACAAAAACATAAAGAATATTTGTTGACTGAATAAATGCATAAATTCACTTTCTCCTACCATTAGGTTAACTTCCTATTCATGTTTTATACATACTCTGTAACAAATAAAATAGTAATATATATACCAGTCTGTAGGAATCCCTGATGTCATAGACCATTTGATAAATGCCTAAAATGTGTAATTAGGTTCAGAAAAAAAAAAATATTTCTCACAATTAAGTATTAGATATTTAGGGTTAACATCTGATATCCATTTGAGGATAGAACCTATGCCAAACAGTTCAGCAGAAATTAGAGTCCATGAAGTTTGGAACTAATCACCTAAATAAAAGAAGAACTGAAGGAGCAAATAGATTAAGAACGAGAGGTAAAACAGAAGCATTATGAACTAAGGAAAGCCCTCTTCACACTAAGGCTGATGGGATAAAAGACAGAGGTGATAGTACATCCAGGATCCTAGGCTGCCTACTGAGACTCTTAGAGAAGGGTTCACTCAGTAGGAGAGGAAGCCATCTAGGCAGCTTCCCATCAGAAGCAGGGATCAAACAGGAAGGGGCTCCCCAAGGGAAATGGAACCATCACGAAGGTGCAGCCATCGCCATACTGTACTATACTCGAGGCCAAAAGCAGGATAAATACCAAAGATCTTCTCTTCTCTTGTTTTCCCATGGCCTGTGAGTGCTTCCTATCAGCCTGTTTCAAGGCAGCTTTAAAAATATAATCTGTGAATTGTGTAAGACTGTTGAATCACAGATCTGTACTTCTGAAACAAATAACGCAACATATTTTAAGAAAAAAGAAAAAGAAGAAGATAGCAGGAGAGGAAGAATGAAGGGGAGTAAGTCAGAGGGGGAGACGAACCAGGAGAGATGATGGACTCTGAAAAACAAACTGAGGTTTCTAGAGGGGAGGAGGGTAGGGGGATGGGTTAGCCTGGTGATGGGTATTAAAGAGGGCACATTCTGCATGGAGCACTGGGTGTTATGAACAAACAATGAGTCATGGAACACTACACCAAAACAAATGATGTAATATATGGTGATTAACATAACAATAAAAAATTAAAAAAATATATAATCTGTATGGGTTAGTTCTCTGTGATACAAGAAAGGCAGAAAAGACGGATTTGAGAAGAAATAGGCAAATGATTGGTTCACCTACTATAACACATTTGAGTATTTCACATCTGTAACAATAGTTGCCAAAATGTATAACACCACCTGATAGACATCAGAAAAATATAAATTGCTTAGCAAAATACCTAGCATATTGTGAGTTTAGGGAAAAATGCTTATTCTTCTCTTTCCTCGTTTCTGCCTTAGCCAGAAAAGGAGGAAGCTACTGCCATAATTTTCTTGCAGTATACTTATTTGTTCATCCCCAAGGCAGCAGATGTACTAATCTGATTAGTCTGAATTTGACATTCTTTGGACTGAATGTTACATGTAAGTGAAATGTTCTGTCTCAAACATCTTCGTTTTTTATTACTTAAATCAAAAATACGTAAAAAAACAAAGTGAGGTTTACAGAAGGGAGGGGGGTCGGGGGATGAGGTAACCAGGTGTTAGGTATTGGGGAGGGCATGTGTTGGGATGAGCGCTGGGTAGTATATGCAACTAATGAATTGTTGAACACTGACTATTCTGGCTAAATGAACATAATTAAAAAAAAAAGCATCCTGGAATTCTTCCTCCCCTATTATATACATACCTGAATGGGGTTCAGTCTTGCAATTCTCTCCCTTGTGGCAACGTGGGCCTCTTCAGACCCAGCTCTTCCTGAGGCACACCTGAGTAAAGAAGATTCAAAGGTGAAGGTTGGCTTATGATGAGGAGATGCCATTTCAGACCCCGATCTAAGCCCTTCTCTTTTTCTTCAACACAGCATGTGAAAGAGAGGCTTACATTTGGCATTTTAAGTTACTTGCACAAATTAATAAAATTGCTACTTGATTTTCATTTGGCTAGAAATCTTCATGTGTATCTTCCTTCAGCCAGAACCCTGGTGTGGAAGAGAAAGGAGTGCTTGGCCTTGAATCTCAAATAGTAAGCTCTAATTAAATGGTAGCTCTTTTTGTTATTGTTGGAGCAACATACTATAGCAGGTTTTGCACAGGAAGAGTAAAATGAAGATAGTACATATAATTCTTATATTTTTCCAAATTTCCATATTTTATAGATTCATTTAAACCATGTATGTAAAGGGAGTATCTGCAACACTATCATTAAACAAAATAGCTTAAAAGTAATGACACCTGTTCAATATTTAAGACTAAAATCTCCTGATATTATGTTGGATTAAGAATGTTTATTCGCTCTGTGATATTTCTTGAAGAGAAAGAGTGGAGGTTATTTTGAGAAACAAAATTAATGGCAAAGGATACCATAGAAACTGCACATAGCAACAAGGGAAAATGGTGACGGAACAATGCTGAAAAATACAGAGAGATGAAAGCAAAAACCATGCATAAAGAACACTTACACAATGCCATTGTCAGAGTGAAGTTATGAACATGAGAAACTAAAATGAAATGATTAAAAGACAAATTAAATTTAATTCAGAGTAAAAGATATAGGTACAGGAAAAACTGCTGTCTTCCACCCCCAATACTAGTAAGTGTTTTAGTCCCTCACAAGGTGAGAAGAATTGCTGGTAAAATTGTTTAGAGATCTAAGCTATCCACCAAGTCATGTTTTACTATTAAGAAGGTGATCTACCCTCTTTCTTTCTTCCCATGTGACCAGGGCTCCAAGAAGTTGACTTTGCCAAGCATTGTTTTATCTTTCCATTTCTTCTCTGCGTGCAGCATGCGTGAATCAGTTGAGCCGGAGACTATTATAACCAACCAAGTTCTCCTGGCTAGTCTCTAAATATTAGACAATAATTTAGGCAGACCCCCAACTCCCTGAAAGTGTTTTGATTTCTTTTGGTACACACATTTCACTACTCTGATTCTTTCATTTTTGCTGCTTTATGGCAATGTTTTAGTCATGCATGCATAAACATTCTTCTGAGTTGGCTTTAAATCAATCTTTTTAATCCTGTAAATCTCTACATCTGATATGAAGGATTAACTAATAATGTTTTTGTGTCACATAAAATTACTTTCAATTGTGGAAAAGTAATTTGAAATTAATTCTGTACCATAGTTAGTGGATCTACTCAAAGTACACAGAAAAACTCAAAAGGAAATTAAATATGTATTTTAAATATTTTTTCTAGTTATATATTTTAAAAAGCCTAAATTTAGAACTCACTTATCTAAGTTGAATGTGTGAGAGACTGTCAAACTGGCTACTAAAAAACAGTTTCTCTTCTTATACACAGAACTAGACTACATCTCCCAGCTTCTTTTGCAGTTAGATGTGACCATGTGACCATATGGTAGACAAGAGAACATGGGGAAAATGACGTGTGTCACCTATAATTCTACCCATAAAACCCTCCCACATGTGAGCCCCTGAGATTGCTTCCTTTTTAAGATGGCTAGAAGACCACCCCTATGGCAAACTTGGATGCCTTGTGTTGAAGTATTAGAGCCATAACGTGGAATAAGCTAGAATTCTTGTGCTGCTACTTGATGAATTATTCTTTTATCAGGAGCTACCATTTTAAACCTTGTCATACCAATAGATATATTTTATGTAACTGCCATGATAGACTACTGGATTTGGAAGTTTATATGTCATCACAGCATTACTTTAATGAGGGTAATATAATAAAAGTAAAATAAATCAAAATGTATTTTAATAAGTTCCCTGTAATGTTAAAGTCCTCATGTATCTTAAGGGAAAGAACTCAACTAAATGTCATTCCAATTGATGTCTCTTTGGGAGGCCATTCTCCATGGCATTTGTTCATATGTAGTATCAGATTTTGTTATGAGCTCCTTTTTTCAAGAATATTTACATATTAAACAGCCTTAGAATATATGGGATCTTTCTCTAGGGCTAAAGGAAAATTGGTTTGCAGTCCAGGATCATAAAAATAATGTCCCTATCTAAGGCAAACAGTTGGCAGTTCCTTTACAAGATTAGAGATGGCCTGATTCTGGACTTCCTCAGGTGGGAAACAAGCTACTTATGTGCAATATCCCAAAGGGCCCACGTCCTTCTTTCTTGTGTGGGGCTTGGAGAGCAAGGGGAACTAATGAGGACATGAAGCCCCGGTAGCCTGCTGTACCATAAGATCCTCTATCTCTGACCCAGGAGTCTGCTGGCATGTATGAAACTTGACATGCTAACTCATTAGCTTGCAAGTGGGATAAAATCTCATAGCCTTACCAGCTGGAGATGGCTGGAAGACCATCTTGACAGCCCTCTCTAGGGTGTGTGTGTGTGTGTGTGTGTGTGTGTGTGTGTGTGTGTGTGTAAGTACATTTAGGTGCTATGTTTCTATACCTATGTAGGCTAAATCATACTTTTTGCTTCCTTGCTCCTTCCTGTTTGCTCTACCAACTGTTATCTCTTGCTTCTGCCACAAGTACATACAGATTTATTGAGTTTCTTTTTGAGAAGTGTGGGAGAAACAAATATTAGGAACAAGAATCACATGTACTTAATCAGAGTGGAAACAAAAAATAATGGCGACGATAGTGTTGATGATTATAAATGAGAAGACTTTGTACATGGGTGCCTGGGTGGCTCATTCGATTAAGCGTCTGCCTTCAGCTCAGGTCATGATCCCAGGGTCCTTGGATCGAGCCCCGCATCGGGCTCCCTGCTCCGTGGGAAGCCTGCTTCTCCCTCTCCCACTCCTCCTGCTTGTGTCCCCTCTCTCACTGTGTCTCTCTCTGTCAAATAAATAAATCTTTTTTTAAAAAAAAAGAAGACTATACATGACAGTCATTTTAAATACTTTTCATATTTTAACTCATTTAATACTTACAACATCACTACAGGTAGATACCGTTATCCCCTTGTACAGTTGCCTGTAAACAGTTATTTGGGATTTTTATAGAATTGCATACAATAGCTGTGCAACAGAGCAGTGTCTTAATCCATTTGGGCTGCTAAAACAAAACACCACAGAGTGGCTTATAACCAACAGAAATTTATTTCTTACAATTTTGTAGGCTGGAAGTTCGAGATCAAGTCTCCAGCATGGCTGTATTCTAGTGAGAGCCTCTTCCTGATTCCTAGATAGCACCTTCTCTCTGTGTTGTCACATGGTTGGAGGGGTGAAGAATCTCTGTGGAGTCTCTTTTATAAGAGCACCAACCCTATTCATGAAGGCAGAGCCTCTCAAAGACCCTATCTCCTATTTCCATCACCTTTCAGAGTTAGGATCAAACCCATAAATTTTGGGGGCACACATTCAGACCATAACAACCAGCCTAGATGCATTGAGCAGCACCAGACAATGACACAGGCCAGGCATTCAGATGCCATGGCTTACCGCAGATGCTAACCAACCTCAGAACTTAGATGTCACCCCAGATAAAGAAGGGGATAAGAAAAGGCAATCTGCATTGATGTGCTTTTAGAATTTGTAGTCATCTGAAGTGACTGGGAAATCGTAGAATTAGAAGGAAAATAGGGAGTTCTAAAACTTAATGTTTTTTTTTGAAATGAGAGCTTATGATAAAGTGCAGTTATCATGGTTTATAATGGTTATTACTAGAATTAGAATGAGGACTGCAACTGCAGTAGGCTTCCTAAATACCAGATCTACAAGAGACAGGATGATCAAGAGTATCGATTATAGAGTCAAAAAGGAAGGCAAATTTCTATGTGGCTCAATATAGGTAAAACAAGAGAGGCAATCATTTTAATCAACTTGTTAAATCTCCTCCATATTTTATTTGAAAAGACACAGCTATTGAGCACTATAGAATTCTGTTTTATCAGTTATACTTTCATAGCTTAGCAAATTCCAGAAGACATAGAACTTAGTATTTTTCCTCTCTGTATCCAACAGCCTTTTGACTCATGTCTTAGGATCCCTAGAAAGTGGCAGGCCCTCATATTTCCTCTGAGGTTGCTTTCTGTCTCTCAACCACCTACAGTAGGATCAATCACGCAGTGATGGTTTCAATCAGAAGGCTCCTGGGGCTCTCCCTTAAATACTGTACCCCATAACTGTGTCTTTCTAAATAAAATATGAAGAAGACAAATTGCTTAAAATAATTGCCTCCCTAGCCCTACTTAGACTGAGCCACTAGAAAGCAGGCTTTCTTCTTTACTGATTAATTTATACTTTTTGTTCTCCTGTCGCTTATAGACCTGGTATTCAAAAAGTTTACAATAGTCTATCTTTACTGTAATTCTCATCATAACAATGACAAGTCAAATTATTGAGAGTTTAAGTTACCATTGATTTTCAGACAAATTATTTCTTACTAATTAGAATTCAAACTACTGGACCTACATGATTCAGATCCCCAAAATGTAGTTCAATCCAAACGTTTACATTAGGTTGCAAATTTCTGATTTCCATTTAATCTAAATAAATCATGATACACTGAGATCCACCAGAACTGTTATAGTGACGATAATGGTACATTGAAAAATGAGTTCATAATTTCTAAGGGATGAAGATAAGGTTACTCTCCTTTTCATTGAATTGTTATATTAAACAATTAAACATTTAAGAATATTCAAGCTTTGAGAAAAGAATACTTTCAAAGATAATCACAACCTTAGGGCACCTGGGTGGCTCAGTTGGTTAAGCAACTGCCTTTGGCTCAGGTCATGATCCTGGAGTCCCGGGATCGAGTCCCGCATGGGGCTCCCTGCTCAGCAGGGAGTCTGCTTCTCCCTCTGACCCTATCCCCTCTCATGTGCTCTCTCTCTCTCAAATAAATAAAATCTTTAAAAAAAAGATAATCGCAACATTAATCGGAACTCTACCTTTTAAGGGTGAAGAAGAACTACCATGCAAATTACATTATAAATACTAGAGAATTTTACATGGTTGATTTGCTATTGAGAAAGAATGGAGATCCAAAGGCATAAAAGTTCTGTGGCTGAGTGTGTGTATTTGTGTGTATGTAGTATGTATCTGTATTTTAACTCAAATAGGTTATTGCAATGATTTTCTTAGAATACCACCTGTTCTATTTGAGCAGCCACTGGGGTGAAGGAAAGGATTCAGGAGGTGGTGCTTCACCTGTCCCCTTAAACCAGAAAAAAAAATGTAGATTCATTTATATTATGAAAGCACTCTTAAATTTGCTTTTTAAGAAAATATGCCCTGGGCCCCAGAAATAGACCCACATAAATATAGTCAACTGATATTTTTCATGGCAACTAAGTCAGCACAGTGGAGTAAAGACAGTCTCTTCAACAAATGGGACCAGAACAATTGAATAGTCACATGCGAAAAAAATAATAAATCTAGACATAGACCTTATACTCTTCAACAAAATTACCCCAAAGTGGAACACACACCTAAATGTAAAATGCAAAACTATAAAACTCCTAGAAAATAACAAAAGAGAAAAACCTAGATGACTCCAGGATTTTTAGAGCAGTGAAAGTATTCTGAATTATGCTATAATGGTAGACATATATCATTATACATTTGTCAAAATCCATAGAATGCACAACATTAAGAATGAACTCTAATGTAGACTATGTACCTTGGTGATAATGGTGTGTCAATGCAATTTAATGAACTGTAACAAATATAGCACACTGGTGAGGGATGTTGATAATGGGAGAGGTTGTATATGTACATGATCAATTTTGCTGTGAACTCAGAAGTGCTCTAAAATATAAAGTCTATTAAAAATGTATATGCCTTGGGGGCACCTGGGTGGCTCAGTTGGTAAAGCATCTGCCTTCGGCTCAGGTCATGATCTCAGGGTCCTGGGATCAAGTCCCGCATCGGGCTCCCTGCTCAGCGGGGAGCCTGCTTCTCCCTTTCCCTCTGCCTGCTGCTCTCCATGCTTGTGCTCTCTGTCTCTCTCTGTCAAATAAATAAATAAGAAAATCTAAAATTCAAACACCCAGATAATCAATCTAAGCTAAACATGCTCATTCCAGTTTTCCTTCCAGTAAAATTTCAAAAGTAAGAACACTGGAGGGAAAGTATGCTAATGGCATCGGGAAAGTTTCTCTATGCCTAAGAGAGAATCAAGAAAGAGAAACTTCCTCATTTTCACTTAGCTATTTTCTTCTCTTTTTCAGCTCATTGTCTTCGATGTAACAGGCATCTGTAATTTCTCCAGCTATCTGCTCTCAGTCTGAGGTTAAAGGCAACACTAGTTTTTGATAACATTACTGAGACAGATGGCCATTGCAATATTCTTGGATCCTGTGCTATCTGTAGGCTTCTAATTATGGAAGACATATTTCCTAAATTTTTAAGACAATTTAAGTGGAATTTTTAAAAATCCCACTTCCAAAATCATCTTACCTTGTATCATGGTGTGAAAGGACTGATAGAGATAAAGACACTCGCTATAATATAGGCTTAACTAAATTGTGATGATTGTACGAGAAATGGATAATAGGGTTTATTTTCTGAAAAGATAAGTTAATTAATGTAAAAGATAATAAGTGCTATTGGCTCTCTTTAGTGACTGTGATGAAAATCCCTGGATATTTTAGTTACATTAAGTATGAGGGAAGAGAGGTTGAAGAAAATATTCATTAATTTATCAATTTTAGCCCCTTCTCCATCAGGGAATTAGTAGATGCCTTTTCCCCCTGAAATTAATAAGATAGGAAAGGCAGATATGTTATGGTTTCACTCAGGAAAAAAAATTACTTCTGAGTGAATAAAAACAGTTTCTAACTTCTACGAGGCAACAAACAGACCATATCGGGAAAAAAAAAAGGAAGAAAAGGGAAAGAAAATAGGAAGTATCAACAAAATATCTGATAAGGTGACAGAAATAAGACTGAACAGATGCTCTATAAAAGGCAGATGTCTCTGACATGCCTGCTGCTCGCATGGTCTTGGGCAAAGCACTTAACCTCACTCAGCCTCTGTTTCCCATCTGTAAAATGGGAATAATAGCAAAAGTAGCTATCCTACGTTGGGGCGGGGGCTAAATGAGTTAAGGCATCTTCCATTGACGGCGGTGCATGGCACATAGTAAGCTTTAGAGAAAAGTTAATTTTATTGTTGTGGTGGTTCTTCACAAAAAGAAAATAATGATTCTGATTTGTTCTTGGATGACAAGCCTCAATATTATAAAGCGGCCCATTTTCACTCAACCCTTAATTCAATATAATTACAATTGAAATCTTAACATACTGTATTTTTTGTATTTGGTAAGTCTTAGATCTATTTCTTGTTCTGTACATAGGTCTGTGTCAAACTGTCTTAATTATTATAGTAATTCTACCTCATGAAAGGAAAGAAAGCATTAAAATAATCAAGAGAATAAATGTGGATTTTTTTTTTTTTTTTCAACAAAAGCAGTTGGGTCACTTGGTTAGCCATTTGAAAAATGATTCTCTTACCTGGATTACAATACCTCCTAACTGGTCTCCCTATTTCCACCCCACTGGCCTTTGGCTTATTCTTAACAGAGGCAGATCACATCTCTCTTTTGCCCAAACTCTCCATTGTCACCCTGTCTCATTCAGAGTATGCACCCTCTTGAAATCTGTGACTCAGTTCCTCTTTCTTCTGTGTATTGCCCTGTCCTTGCTAATCAGCTCCCGCTCACTGGTTTCCTGGCTGTACCTCAAACACGTTAGGCCCAACATCAGGGCCTTTACCCTTACTCAGTCTGCATGAAAAAGCTTCTCTCAAAATCTAAAGCAGCTATACCCACACCTCTTTCAGGTTCTGTAGGCTCTTACTGAGTGCGCTAAAGAAAAACCCTCCTAAATAATCATTGCTGTCTCGGCAATGCATATTAATTTAAAAAGTAAATTAGTCCTTGGTAGAATGTTTCTTTGAAATAGGAAGTCGGTTTTGACTATTTTAGGGCCATTGATGTGGCAGCCTAATTAACTTAGGAGAGTATTTTCTCTTATATTCCTGAGGTTTTCTTTTGAAGTACTACTTGTAATATACTTGATGTTTGCATATTAAACTGACATCTCAGTTTTTCAGTGGCCTTGCTATACAGAGATAAGGAAATCAACTAAAACAAAAGCGTAACTTAATAATGATGATAATTACATTTAGAAATAGAAGATATATTTTTTTCTGAAAGGATGTTATACAATTTAAATATGACAAACAAATATATTTATGCTTCCATATATAATATATATGTAAAATTTCAAAACATATTAACTTTAAAGCAAAAGCTGTACATGTGAGAATATAATTAATGAAGGTAAATAGTATTTTGGGTTTTTTATGAGTTATAAGTGATATACAGCATTATATTAGTGTCAGGTGTACAACATAATGATTTGTATACATTGCAAAATGATCACCACAATAACTCTAGCTACTATCTGCTACCATACAAAGGTACAAAAAAAGTTTTCTTGTTGTGATGAGAACATTTAAGATTTCTTAGCAAATTCCAAATTTGCAATAAAATATTATTGACTATAGTCATCATGTTCTACACTATATCCCAATAACTTCTTTATTTTATAACGAAGTTTGTACCTCTAGAGCCCCTTCACCCGTTTTGCCCAGCCGCCACCCCAGCTGAGCAGGGAGCCCGATGCTGAGCTTGATTCCAGGACCCTGAGATCAAGACCTGAGCCAAAGGCAGATGCTTAACCAACTGAGCCACCCAGGCATGCCCCGCGCCAAGGTCGTTTCTATATTTTGGCTATTATAAATGATGCTGCAATGAACACAGGGATGCATAGTATGTCCATTTTCTTCAGAAAAATACCCAGAATGGAACTGCTGGTAATTCTATTTTTAATTTTTTGAAGAATCTCCATACTATTTTTTGAAGATTTTATTTATTTATTTATTTATTTATTTATTTATTTATTTATTTATTTGAGAGAGAGAGCAAGCAGGGGGAGGAGAAGAGGGAGAGGGACAAGCAGACTCTGTGCTGAGCACAGAGCCCAACAATGGGACTCTGTCTCACAACCTGGAGGTCATGACCTGAGCTGAAATCAAGAGTCAGATGCTTAACCAACTGAGCCACCCAGGTATCCCCTCTATACTATTTTCAATAGTGGCTGCCCTAATTTACATTCCCACCAAGACTGTACCAGGGTTCCCTTTTCTCCACACCCTTGCCAACACTTGTTATTTCTTGTGCTTTTGATAACAGACATTCTGACAGGTGTGAGGTGATATGTCATTGTATTTTGATTTGCATTTCCCTTATGATCCATGATATTGAGCATCTTTTCATGTGCCTGCTGATCATCTGTATGTTTTCCTTGGAAAAATGTCTATTAAGAGACTATGTCCATTTTTTCATTGGATTGTTTTTTTTTAAGATTTTATTTATTTATTTGACAGAGAGAGAGTTAATGAGAGCAGGAACACAAGCAGGAGGAGTGGGAGAGGGAGAAGCAGGCTCCTCGCTGAGCAGGGAGCCCGACGCGGGACTTGTCTCAGGACCCTGGGATCATGACCTGAGCCGAAGGCACTTAACCAACTGAGCCACCCTGGCACCCCTGAGTTCTTTATGTATTTTGGATATTCACCTCTAAGCAGATTTATGATTTGTAAATCCCTTTCAGTAGGTTTCCCTTTTACTTTGTTGGCAGTTTCCTCCACTGTGCAGAAGCTTTTCAGTTTAATGGGGTTCCAGGGATTATTTTTGCTTTTGTTTCCACTGACTTTGGAGGTAAGATCTAGAAAGATGCTTTAATAGCAATGATTTTAAAATTTATGTAACAAGGGCACCTGGGTGGCTCAATTGGTTAAGCGACTGCTTTCAGCTCAGGTCATGATCCTGGAGTCCCTGGATCGAGTCCTGCATCGGGCTCCCTGCTGGGCAGGGAGTCTGCTTCACCCTCTTACCCTCCCCCCTCTCATGTGCTCTCTCTCTCAAATAAATAAATGAATTCATTAAAAAAATAAAATTTATGTAACAATACAATTATCGGATAGTTTTGCTACTACTTATAATTTTGGCGTGATAAAGACTAGATTCTCCATTAATTTTGTTTTGTGAGTTTTTGACCTTTGCTCATTTCTGACAATAATGTTTTTTAGTGCCTCAGACCCAGTGTTTATCATAGTGACAAAATATAGAGAATGATGCAAAGGATTACGTGGCTACGTGTATAAGGAAAGTCAAAATTGTAAAATTAGTATATTACTTTTCTCAGCTGCTTTCCAGTAAACTCATGTGTAAAAGAGAATATGTATAGTTCACTACTCTATATGAAATTCCTTAGGGTCCTTTCAGTGCTCTTAGGGGAAATTTTAATGGAAAGAGTAGTTTGAAGCTAAAATGTTAGCATGTTCTAAAATACAAAATTATTTATAAAATATATTGGAAATGGAAGAGGTTTTGTTAACAGACTTACTGTGCTTTTAGCACCATCTTTGCTTTAACTTTTTGTGTAATGAGCCAGCTTCATGCCATCTTCACAGGGGCCTGATTGGACAATGGGTGCTTCCATACACCTTCTGCTCATCTTACAGTGTAGCTAAAACGTAGTTGATTGTAAACCCAGAAGTTCTATCCAGAAAGCCTTCACAAATGTTTTGCTGGCTTAGTTGAGATCTTTACATTTTTCTGATGTTTCGACCTCACCAAAGCCTGGTAACTTGTACATATCCAAAGCAAAAACTCAGAAGCCGGAATTCTCCGTTTTATGTGGTCCAAGCAGTGCAGGTCAGTGGGAACGTAGGCCAGGTTAAAACATGATCATTTCCTGTAGGATCTGAAAAGTTGGCTGGCATAAATCCGATGAATTCATCAGTTCATTTGGTTTGTTGTTGTTGTTGTTGTTGTTGTTGTTTTATTGTTTTTTTGTTTTTTGAGCACCTACTAATTGCCAATGAAGACGTAGCGGTTAACAAAACTAAGAAGACCCTGCCCTCTAGTGGAAAGACATACAATAAACAAGAAACAAGATAAATGCAAATTATGTTAAGTGCTGACTTTTTTGATGAAGGTTCCAGGCTAGAATCTTTCAAGATTACATTCTAGAAAAACAAGGCTCCCTCTCTTTTTTATTTTCTTAAAGAGACGTGAGTATTAATAAATGTTCTTTAAATGCTTAATCCAGAACACATCATTGGCTATTCAGTGTCTCACACAGCTATCAATGAAAAAAAATTAAACAAATAGGTTGAGAGTCAAACACAGAATAACTAGAGATTTTATTTATTTCAAAACACGGAGAAGTTTTTGAAGCTGACCCTTTCATGTAAAGTGGTACTAAATAAATACTTAAATAAATTAAACCAATGAATTAACTTAGAAAACATTTAATAGATAATGTTTGTTCCCATCTCTGAAAGAATAAATCAACCAATGCCAGTGGGTTTGTGTCTTTATTAAATTTTACATGATGAAGAGAGTTCTCTTATCTTGAATGAATACTTGAACAAGCTCCATATTTTACTGAAACCTGCAGTTGTATACATAGTTATCATCCTCATAGCACATTTAAAAGGAACAGTATTTGAATACCTTGAGTTCAAAGTGTTTATGATTTGAGATATTTAGTTTTACTTGAGGGATATACTTATACACAATGTAATAAATTACATCTATCCAGTTTTCCCCAGGTGTAAATACCAATACCAATGGGTGCACATACTCTCTCTTTTTTTTTTTAACAAATTGAAAACGTTCCCTATAACCACACTGTCCAGCTTTGAATTTGCACAAAAAATTGCATGTGTTTGATTAAAGCTTTATAAAAAATTATATGTGATGCATAAATATTGGATGTGACCACTAATGGAATTCTCCCATTAGTAGTTATAAATATTATATATATATAATATTTATATTATAAAGTAGTATGCTTTGCAGTTTCCAGGCTAATCCCCAAGTCATACTACTCACTTCTACTTTCCCTAGCCAGGGATTTATTTATTCATCTGTTCCCCTTTTAGCTGCCATCACCTGCAGCTTCCTTCCTTCCTTCTTTCCTTCCTTCCATCCTTCCTCCCTTCTTTCCTTCCTTCCTTCCTTCCTTCCTTTCTCTTGCTTCCTTCCTTTCCTTCTTTCTTTCTTCCTTTTAAAGGTTTTATTTTTAAGTAATCTCTACACCCAACGTGGGGCTCGAACTTACAACCCCGAGATCAAGAATCACAAGCACTACTTACTGAGTCAGCCAGATGCCCCTCATCTGCAGCTTTACCTGTGATTCTTTTGCTCTGGCCTGCTGGGGAAGAAAACAAAATCTTTAATTTGAACCAAGTCTCCTACTCCCAAAGCCCACAACTTTTGTTGAGGTCATCACGTGCAATAAACTCTCTCTTACGTGGTCTAAACTGACACATGCATGCACTCACAATAAAAACAAACACACAAACAAAAAGCTATATTGTTCCGAAATGTTCACAATCATTAAACCTTGCTTTTTATTACAGAGGAGTTAGCTCTGCAGACAAGGACAAAGCAGGGCATGGAAATGGGAGGGACCAAATGGAAAGTCAATGGGTTTGTGGACCACTTCCCCAGAGCTTCGTCTGAGAATGTGAGAGAACTGGATTTAAAGATGTCCAAAATCCACTCGTTGCAAACTACTTGTAAAATTGTCTCAATGCCTGGTAGAGTTAATAATTTCCTTACATTTAAGGGTTAAAATTGGTTGAGACACATTTTTGCTATGATAGAGCAATAAACAGTGTTTACAATAAAAGTCAGCAAACGTTAGATGTCTTCTTAGGATAGATTCTTAATTGTGGAGTTATTAGTTCAGAGGGTTTGGTTTGTTTATGTCACTTGATGGACATGTGCTACCAAAATATTTTCCAAAAAATATCATCATATATTATACAAGCAAGCTCTGAACATACTCAATTTACAGCATTCTCAGCATAGTGATTATTTTAAAATAGAAACATTCTCATTAACTTGGTAAAGAAAATTAGCTAACAGTCCTCTACCCTTTACACACACACACACACACTCAATACCCTGGCATGATTCTAAAGAAATGTGTGGAGTTTTATTTCACAGTTTTATAGCAACATTTTAAAACGTAATAGTAACTTTGCCTTCCTAAATAAAACATTGTCTAAGTTTAATGAAAGGATTTGGATAGAGTAGCTATCCATACTTGGTTTCCTTAAGCTTTCTATTCCCAGTGTTTCCTGTGTTAACTAGTGGGTTCTTAACAGGAAAACATGCCATCTATGATGTAGTAGCCACTAAATAACTCCTTAATAGATTCCTTAATACTCAACTACATAAACAATGTCAAGAAAAAAGCCATTGTAATCCTTTTGTTAAGTTATCCTGATAGTTCTCTCTGTGTGTGTATGTGTGTGTTTAATTTTTTTTTACAAGCTAGCCCCAAGCCCTGCCATCATGTTTTTCCCTGGATAAAAATGCTTCCCTGGTCTTAAAATATGAGGTGAATATTTTAAACCCTTTTCACTACTAGACGTACTAGTCTTTATGTTGCTTAACATATTGCCAAAAATTTAGCAGCTGAAAACATATGTCCGTTATCTTGGTTTTCAAGTCAGAGGTTCAGGTCCTCTGCTCATGGCTTCACAAGGTGGCAATCTAGGTGTCAGTCAGGCTGCTTTCCTTTCTGGAACTTTGCATCCTTTTCCAAACACACATGGCTATTGACAGAATTCAGTTTCTTGCTCTTAGGTTGACTGAGGTACCCACTTTCCTGCTGGCTGTTAGCTAAGAACTGCTCTCAGCTCCTACAGGCCCACTTACTCTGAGGTCCATCCATTCACCACATGCCCACCTGCCTCTTCAGTCAGTAGGAGAAGCTCTTACTCCAGTCTATGCAGATGGGGTCTTATATAATCTCCCTGGGGTGGGGTGGGGTGGGGTGGGAGGGAACTATCTCACCGGTTATGTCATATTCTATTGGCTAGAAGCAAGTGCCAGCTTTTATCGCACTAAAAGGAGAGCAGATTATAAAAGAGCGTGCGTGATTGATTGAAGATCATTTCAGCACTGTGCCTACCACACCAGACAGTGATATGACTGCATTTGACTGCGCTGGGATCTAACAGGCTAACTGTTGAGGACTTCCCTGTGCCTGAGTCGTGAGCTGATTCTCTTACCACCTTCCTACAACTATCTTAGCAGAACTAAGGATCTGGTCAGCATATGTAGACGGACTTTCTAAGTATCATTAGTTGATTTTTTTTCTAATAAACTAGTCTTCTTAATCCGAAAAATAATGTCCAAACTGTATGCATTATTTTCTAATTTATAAAGCATTTTATTTATTTATTTTTTTAAAAGATTTTATTTATTTATTTGAGAGAGAGAATGAGATAGAGAGAGAGAGCATGAGAGGGGGGAGGGTCAGACAGAGGAGCAGACTCCCTGCTGAGCAGGAAACCCGATGCGGGACTCGATCCCGGCACTCCAGGATCATGACCTGAGCCGAAGGCAGTGGCTTAACCAACTGAGCCACCCAGGCGCCCTATAAAGCATCATTATATAATTATTTTACTTCATCCAAGAATTGAGTAAAGTTTTATTGGTATTAGTTCATAAATAAAGATACTTTTGCTCAGAAGCTAAGCAGTTACCTGCCTGATTCAGTATAGCTTTGACTGAAGCCTTGTGATTTTGACCTGATGATTTTTGGACTACTCTCAAATTAGAATGACCAGACATTGGCCTCCATGAGTCCTTTTGTTGGCTCGGGTCATCAGTTTGGTTATTTCTCATTTTGATTCGATTTGTCAAGTGCAAAAAGCAAAACAAATGTAGTTCTTGGATTTGTGAGAACTGTGAAAGTTTACACCCACGCATCTGACTTAAAACAAAAAAAAAAGAAGATTTGAGGAAAGGTATAAAATAGAGATTATATGATTTATAAGAAAAAGTAGCAGCTGAGCAAACACCAAAAGTCAAGATACAAAAGTTAAAGAGGTAAGAAAACTATGATAGGCACAAATGTCAGCAAGAAAAGGGGGAGAAGGAAAAAAAGTTTTACTTAAATTTAGAAAAAAAATTGCTGACTTCATTTCAATATTATATCAACTTGAAGTTTGTGGGTTGTGAATTGTAAGTACTGGAAACCACATTTTTAAAGTGACAAATTATGCAAAGAAATGCTCCCTTCCTTGCCTGAAGCTGAGACTTGTTAGCTCACATTTGCCCTTCATGGTTACATTTTTAAAAATTTTCATTTAAAAAAGCATTTAATTACAAAGACTGAGTTATATTATTTTGTACTGAAATATATCATATAGACTGAATATACTCTCTTTAGTAACACGGAAAACATCTTAATAATGTAATAATTATCGTAACGGAAAATATGTAATTTACCTTATTCTTTACATGGAACACATAAGACTATTCATAGGAAAAGGGTTGAGAAATCAGAGGCAACTAGAAATGAATAGAGATAATTTAATAAATTATAATTATGAAACACAACTGAGTATTCAGTCCTGTACTTATTTATTAAAGTTGTCATTAGAATAAAGAGAACTACGTACTTTACTAAAGTACTCAGCACCAAACAAGACTTCAACATTAAATGTCCCGCCATATAATAACATTCTTTTTTGAATTCACAAAGCAAAGAGTTAATATTTCTCATTAGATAAATAATTGAAATAAGAAATTGCTAAAGAGGGCACCTGGGTGGCTCAGTCTTTAAGTGTTTGCCTTCGGCTCGGGTCATGATCCCAGGGTCCTGGGATCGAGCCCTGCATCGGGCTCCCTGCTCTGCGGAGAGCCTGCTTCTCCCTCTCCCCCTCCCCCTGCTTGTGTTCCCTCTCTCACTGTGTCTCTCTCTGTCAAATAAATAAATTAAATCTTAAAAAAAAGAGAAATTGCTAAAGATGCCAAACCTTATAACTTTAAATCAAAGAAATCATAAGTGAATATCATCTAAGAGTCCATTTAGTAATCTGTGATGCCTTTTTCTACAATGCACAGCTTGTGGATACAGCTGATAGATTTAACAAATGAAATGTGCTATGTTCTATTTTTCTGGAATAGGCAGGTATCAATTCCTGTGATAAAGATAGGATGAGTAATGTCCTTGTCTTACAACTATTAACAATTTCCCAAATATTTTCCCAGTATCTGAGTAATAGTCCACCCACTTGAGAAAAGTTTTATCAACCCATCTCCAAAGATTAGAAATTATCAAAACTAACTGCTAATAGTAAAGTCTAAATGACAAACTTAGGGGACAGCTGAGCCTCTTACCCTAAAAAAACTTTTCCAAAAGCCCACCCAGTTGACTACATTCTTTCCACTGCCAAGAAGTGTATCACATTGCGCTCCTATTTGAAAGGAAAGTTATCGTAGTAAGTATTTTAAGAGGGTGCTCTGGCAACCACCCCCAACCCCCACCTAAAAAAGTGCTTTCTATTTGCAAGTTAGAAAAAAAATGAGTATTGGATGAGTGACTAACAATGTCTGCCACTCCTACGGATGTGCACATATGTTTCATAGGACTGTATGACTGGAGATAAATGGGCAAAGAAATACAGCAGTATGCTAAGATTGATTACACCACAGGGGTGGGAATGCAGGTTAGAAGAGCTTGTTAACTTTTTACACCATTTGTGTACTGTTCCACTTATTACAATAAGAACACATGCTCCTTTTATTTCAAACAAAATGAAGAGAAATAAATGAAAAACAAATTGGATGAAAACATGTCACCAAAAAAAAAAAAGGAAAAAGAACAACTAATTTACTTTAAGTTGCATTAAGCCCTACAGTAGAATAATCTATTCAATTTAACATTCTATTAAAAATGTTATACTGGTCATAATCACCAGACTAAAAATAGATATAGTAAACTAGGGAAGTTTCTTGGGAAATGGATAAGGAGCAGAAAGGGAGAAATAAGAAATATTAATTTCCTTCAATATGCTTGCAAACATTTTAAAAATCATGTATATATCATATATATATAATAATTTACCATACAAATAATGAAGACTAAACTTGGTATCATTCAGGAAAATGGGTATGAAGGAGGAAACTGACTATGAGCAAAGGCTCCAAAAGGGTAAGCCATATTTGGAGATGGTGAGTAGTTCAGACTGACAGCCTTGCAGGGAACATACAGTGAAGGTGTGGGAGTGAGCCACGGAAAGGTAGTTGGCAACTCATTATGGAAGAATGTTGGATGACACAGGTACAAGAGTTTCAGTTGATCTTGTAGTCATCAGAGATTTATGTTGAAATTGAGATAGGGGAGATAGGGCTGGAGTAATAAAAGTGCAATTTTAAGGAAAACAACTGGAGAAAAGGTGCGAGAAGAGGAAGCAGATAGTGAGGTGATAATTTAGTCCTAGAAAAAATGGTGGAACTATGGCTGAATGTTTAAGGTGATCCTGCTGTATTTATTAACATGCTGTCCTTGAAAGTGATATTTATATCTTATATATATTATATTTTATTTCATTTTGTTTTGTTTTATTTTTTGAAAGTAATATTTTTAACACAGGAAATGTGGTGAGCAAAGCTTCAGAAGACTATAAAAGCTTGGCTTCCTCTGAGAGCTGCTACTATCTCAGTATGGTTGGATGTAGAGTGTAGGAAGGAAGAAGGCCACACTCAGAACGCACCTACTATGGTCATAGTAGCAAGATCCTGTAATTGTGCAGAAGACAGTGGATTCCATTCTAGGGGCAAAGAGAAGCCACTGAAATTCTTTCAGAGGAGGTTTTCATTTAACAAAAGTTGCTCTAAAAACATGCAAAGATTGGGTTATAAGAAATACACATAGACCATTGCAGCAACTCTCCTAAGAATCCCAAAGGAAGATGGTCAAAACCTGAACTAAACAGGTGACCGTAGTACTAGAGAGAAAGCAGATATCTGACTTGTGTAAAGGAAACATAATCAAGAGACTCTTCTTGTTATCTAGACTAAAAAATTACTGAGGTCGATCGTTTCATCTGATAGAGAAAATAATGTGTATTAATAGTGAGTTTTACTTAATTTAAAATAGCCACTTTTTTTCCAGTTTTGTAAACTACATTTAGGTGTCATGAAACAAATGTGTGAAGAAATCTGTACAAGTAATGAACATATTGGATAACACATTTCACCATAAACAAATTGTACTTAAAAACATCATTCCACACCATAAAACTGAACAATATGCTTATTTAAGATAAAGCTTTAACTCAAAAGTACCTCTAAACTTTCTGAATAATGCATCACTTATGTGACTCTATTGTACGGACACGTATACGGAATGCATATGTTGGTGTTTTACTTGGCCTAACATTTAAGTGTTAAGTACAATATCAATACCTTAGACTTTTCAAAACACCATAAGTCATTGTGTTAGCCAGGACAGTCTAGGATATCCTGTGGTGACAACCAACCATGAATCTCAATTGCTTAAAACGTATGAAAAAATAAGAAGAAAGGTATATTCCTAAGGCTATAAATTCATCTCGGGTTTTCCTCCCAATGAGACCCAGGTAAACAGAACTCCATCTATCTGGAATATGCCTGGTCACCATGCCAGAATGAAAGCTATATGCCACGCATTGTCTCTTAACGGCCTCTACCTGCAAGTTACACATGTTCTTTGCAGTATATTTCATTTGTAAAAGCAAGAAGTGAAGGCACTTTTAACGTCCATATAGGGATATATAATCCTGCCGTGTGCTCAGGAAAAAATTGGAGTTAGAGGTCAACCAAATTAATATATACCACGGTAATACATTAATTTTCCTTTCAATGAAAAGAGATTTTGATAAGCAAAAGAAGAAAAGAAAGTCCAGGTGGTACAAAGTTTCTATCTATGTACTTAATATTAGAACATTTTGGTTAAGTACACTCAGTAACTGAGATTTGAATGAACACTACATATAATGTCACCTTGGCTTTATACAAATTTTAATTAAAGTAGAAATATGGAAGAGACCAGAACTTATATCTCATCTCAAAAGTCTTTTAAAACACACTTTAGTCCTAGTTGCTAATGAGCTCTCACACAAGCCATTTGTATGTTCTATATAATGGACAAGTATATATCACATTTTAATATCTTTATAGGTTGTAAAGAGAAAACTTGTCCCCAAAAGACTAAATTTAAAATAGAATCTGAACAAGAATTTTTATATAGTACTATCTGGAATAGCTATTTTTGAAGTTTTAGTTACCATGCTTTCATGAATCTTTAGAATTAGAATGATTGGTGAGAAACAAAACTTCACATGATGTGGGACAGCATACCAATAGGCATCTGCCTAATTTAATTTTATTTAGGCCATACCGTAAGTAAAGAAAATCACAAAGAAAATAAAAATAGGCACCATCTTCTCCTTTCAGCTAATATGTATCCTCTTCCAAAGGACAGATGCATTTGTTAGCGTCAAGACATTTAAAGCCCTCAAATATTATTTATGTAATGGTATTAATAATTCCAACCATACACTGAGTACTTTCTGGCTACGATAGGTATTCTACATATGTATGTTATTTAACGTGTATGAACATCCCAGGGTTAAATGTCACATTTGAGGATTTTATAACAGCTTATATACATATAGAAACGCACACACACACACACACACACACACACATACATCCTTCAAAATGTGCAATTCAGCATTTTTTAGTGCTTTGACAAAGTTGTGCAACCATCATCACGTCTTTTAAACCATTATCATCACACTCCAAAGAAACATCATACCCATTATATGAATAATATACTCCATTTTATGGCTATAATATTTGTTTATGCATTCATTAGTGATGGACATTTGGACTGGTTCCACTTTTCAGTTATCTTGGATGATGCTGATATGAGCATTTGTGTTTAAATTTTTGTGTCACCATATGTTCCTGATTTTCTACATATACACCTATGAATGGAATTGCTAGATGATTTGGTAACACTGTATTTAATTTTTTGAGGAATGGCCGAATTGTTTTCCATGTTGGCAACA
Source organism: Eumetopias jubatus (assembly GCF_037043125.1). Lineage (NCBI taxonomy): Eukaryota > Metazoa > Chordata > Mammalia > Carnivora > Otariidae > Eumetopias > Eumetopias jubatus. Next base: position 123,871,316 of record NW_028274808.1, on the reverse strand, counting down.
CCAATTTATATTCCCATCAGTAATGTATGAGTGTTCCAATGTCTCTACAACCTCCTCAATACTTGTTAATGTCTGTCCTCTTGATTATAGCCATCCTAATAGAAATGAATCAGTATTTCATTGTCATTTGAGTTTCATTTCAGAAATTAACATATTTTCATGTGCTTATTGGCCATTTATATATTTTATTTGGAGAAAAGTCTATTCAACTTCTTTGGCTATTATTCAGATTGAGTTGTCTTTTTATTGTTGAGTCATAAATGTTCTTTATGTATTTTGGATACAAGTTCCTTGTATTTGTAATTTGCCAAAAAATTTTTCTCTATTTGTGGGTCATATTTTTATTTATTGATGGTATTCTTTGAAACCCCAATTTTTCATTTTAATAAAGTTCAATTTATTTATTTCTTCTTTTTTTGCTTATGCTTTTGCTGCCATATCTAAGAAACCATTGCCTAATCCAAGGCAAAGAAAATTCACTCCTCTTTCTTCTAAGAATATTATACTTTTAGCTTTTACATTTAAATCTATGAATACTTGGAATTGATTTTTATATATGGTCACGATTTAGGGGTCCAATACAGTTCTATTGCATGCAGATATACAGTTGTCCTGGCACCATTTGTAGAAAATACTATTTTTCCAGGGTGCCTGGCTGGAAGTGGTAGAGCATGTGACTCTTCATCTCAGGGTCAGGAGTTCAAGCCCCATGTTGGGGGCAGAGTTCAATCAAAAAAACAAACAAACAACACTATTCTTTCCCCATTTAATTGTCATGACACTCTTCCTAGATCCCATTCCATTCCACTTTTACATACGAGCAAATAGAGACTAAGAGAATTAAATATAATGTCAAGAATATATGTCTTATAATTGACAGAGACATATTTTCAACCCTGAACTGTCTGGCTCCAAAGTCTTTCCATTAGAAGCTCCTGGGCTCTGGATCCTGGGGCTGGGGATGGCCACAGTACACTCTGAGTTATTACAACATCTCTGAATCTATATATCTACTTTTTAAGGTCTGTATCCTGAGTGTTTTTAAGAGCCCAACTACCATAATATAGGGAATTCATGATAGGTTTTGACATTCAAGGGATAACTATACATATATGTATATTCATGTATTCATATATGTATATATATATATAGTTTATATTTTGTAGTTTATAGTACATATGGTATATATACACACACACATAGCTTGTGTGTGTGAAAAATACTTTTATATATATATATTACATATATATATACTTATATATAGTGTTATACTATACTATGCTGCTTTATTTTTTAAAAGCAATATTTAGGAATTTCAGGAAATTGCCTTTTATAGAATGAGACATTTGCCACTTACCATATATATCCCTGACAACCTTACTCTAGTTCACAGTACTCCCAAACAGAAGAGAACATGTTGGGAGACCTTACATAACCATGTGCTTTAATGAAGTATTGTAAATGCTCTCATATATGAGTGCATAAAATAAATGGATATTTATTGGAATTTGAAAGACCAATCACTGACATTTTCATTGTAAATTTTATTATTTTTTTTTACTTGAGAGATGACTAATTCCTTCAAAATATCCAGAAGTCATTTAACTCAGGAACATATTTGTATATATTTGAGTAATGTAAGGTACGTGACTCAGGGAATCCTTCAACTCAAACATTAAGAGTAAGAACATTACAAATTATCATGCTTTCTGGTAGAAAGCCAAACTCTTGGGATAAAACTCCAAGAAAATATGTTAAAAATAAAAATATCAATACATTTTAGTGAGGTTTGAAAAAGCATTTAAATGAAAACTAACAAAATTAATGGTTTCTATATTTGTAGATGAAGCGTAAGGGATAGAAGAAAAAGTTACTAATATAGATGATATTAATATTTTTCCTATTGTAAATGCTTCTACGCCATTTATATGGAGCATGAGAAGAATGGCGTTTAGAAAACAGGTTTATTTCTTATATGGTCCGATTGACTTTTCCATTCTACAGTTTTTTGTTTTATTTTTGTTTTTTGTTTTTTGTTTTGTTTTTACAGTTAAGTTTAAAGTTGTGCTCTCCCACTCCCACCCTGCCCCCCCACACTGTTCTCTTTCTCTCCCTCTGTCTTAGGTCGGCTCTCTATCCCCACCTTTGAACCTCACACTCCCAGGTGTAAATTTACAATAATATTCCTCACTTGGCATTGTTGTGAATATCAACATGATTAAATAAAAGAAAATGATTTAAAAGCTATGTATAGCTATCCAAATGGAAATTTTATAGCATCTATGACTATCTGAAAGTATCTCGTCCACGTATTTTTGGATGACGTGTTTCTCGACCTTGTTTGTCTAGCGCACCACTATCCAATTGCTTTTAACAGTGACTTGCACTGAGTACGGATTAGACAAACGAAAGAATTCTATGGGTAATATTTCTATTGTTGTTGTTGGAGTTATTATTACTAGATAAAAACATACAAATGATCAGTTATGCACATACTTTTGAGTCATTTGTGTTATCTTATATTTCAATGTCAACATATTGACATTTTATACATTACAAAATGAAAAAGAAATGTAGGAAAAAGTAAGATTTTTATGGATGCTCTTAAAGAAGTAGCTCTTAATGAACCCAAGTACCAAACAATGTACTCATAATAGAAATATTCAGAATTTGAATGTTTGATTATATTTGTTCAATCATCTGGTGGAAAGCACTGTTACCATTTTGTGTTCATCATTGATTTCAGGAGCAATAATAACAATACTCATTTTTACCCACTTGGAGATCTACACTAGCTCCTGAATCAGCAGGTGACCCATTAATTTAAGAGACTCATTAAACATAATCAATATGACTTCAGTGCCTTTACTAGCTCTAGAGTCTTAATATTCAATGTCTCTGAAAGAATTAAAATTATGAATTTCATTTAAACCATATTTACTGGTGGATTATACATTTTATCTTAAGGTAAAAACAGATTTTATTCCAGGCATTTAAACCATATTAAAGGTATCATTCTTAACTTGATTTCACAACTTATTTAGCTATTTATATTATGCAAATGGATATAGGATATGGAAAATAATAGTTATTAATTTTATAATTTAAAGATATTTTCTAATATAAAATTCCATTAGCCACAAACAAAAATAATAAATGGTGAATAATGACGCTTAACCAACTGAGCCACCCAGGCGCCCCCTAAATGGTGAATAATGAAAGTAATTTCTCCTAACTCTTCTAAATACTAAAATGCATCAAAACAACAACAAAAAATCCTGGTTTTCAGCATTGACATCAACTAAATACACGAAATGAAATAAGATGCATATATAAAATAAAATATTAACGTAAAAAAAGAGAGCCCTAAGAAAAACTCAGAACAATGGCTGATGTAACAGTTTATATGAACTGACAGAAAAAGCCAAAGGCATTAGCTTCATTAACCCTATGCTTTGGAAATATTTAAGTCATGTTAGGTTCTATAGAATATTATGATAAAATTTCCGAGTAAAGGTATGGAGCTCTTTAAGCTACCAGTTAAAAAGTAATTACCACAAATAAATAATAATCAGGGTGGCGCCAGTGTTAAATCTGTCCCTGTCTAACAGCACGGAGTGAAAACCTTAATGTCTGATAGAGACCTACTTCTGTTCTGGTCCTTCTGCAGTTTCAAATTGTGTCACCTTAGTTTTTTATCATATGCTGATTTTTGTCTGAGACGCATTCTTTATCAAATTTAGCAGTCACTTTTCTCATACAAGGAAATTTATGCACATTTTTTACATAAAATTTGACATTAAATCCCAACTGCCTGAGTGTGCAATTGCATCAGACATTAAGAGTTTTCAACAACTGGGGAATAATAATAAGAAAGGAAGAAAACTTTACTTTTTGTGCTACTTGAAATAATCCCTTTGTGCAGAAGTAACTGATGCTGTATATTTACTGTGTAGTTCCAGCAAATAGGGTTACTTTTGCAATTTATGTTAGAGGGCTAAAGCTGTGGCACTCTGTGAAGACATCATAGCTAACAATATCGGTACATTTTCATACTAGTTTACTCCTTTCAATGTATTTTTCTTCAGAGACTCTTTGAAAGTGAATTATAAAATACAGTATTCCAATATTTACACAGATTATTTTAATATTTACTGTATATTGTCAGTAGTTTTTCCTGCTGTGTCAAGTGATGGTATTTAGATTATGTTAGCATTATAAAATGTACCAAAAATTGTCATACTTCTATGTTTGGGACTAATTTAAATAACAACTGAATTCTCACTTTGTTGAAGGGCAATTGGAGCTGAATTCTAAAACCACCTAGAATTCTTACAAGTTTAAATAGTGGGTCTTTAATTTGATTCTTGATCCCTTCACAGTTTTGGATGTGTTCTACTTCTTTGTGGGTCAATTTTAATCCACTAGTTCTATAAAATGTTACAAATTTCCTTGTGATTTTGAAGTTTCTTGTAATAATATTTTTATAATCACTTTCAACTTTGATTCTATTTTCTGTCCTATTACCAATTATACTTTTATTGTGTCTTTTGATTTTTAGTCAAGGCAGTTTCTTTTATTGTACTTCTCAAAAAAACAATATTTTATATATATTTTTAATTTTTTATCTTTTATTGGTTTTCTTTTGATTAATTGGAAGGGGACAAATGTTGAACAAATTGTGTCATAATCATTATTTGGAATATGCTGCTCTTAAAGATATTGAATTAAAGGTATAATTATTGATATATACATATATATATGCATATGTATATGTCCATAATGTATTTTTAAATAACAAAAGCAAGTGAAGAATGTTGAGAAAAAAGAAGACTCTTGATGAATACTTTTTGAATAACTTTGAAAATCTTTTTTTTTAAGATTTTATTTATTTGACATAGAGAAACACAGCAAGAGAGGGAACACAAACAGGGGGAGTGGGAGAGGGAGAAGCAGGCTTCCAGCTGAACAGGGACCCCGATGTGGGACTTGATCCCAGGACCCTGAGATCATGACCTGAGCTGAAGGCAGACACTTAATGACTGAGCCACCCAGGTGCCCTAACTTTGAAAATCTTGATTACCTTTTGAATATACACATGAAGATTATTAACTCTGTCCATTTACATTTCTATCTTATAATAGTCTTGTTTTACCACAAAACAAACATGAAAAAAATTTGCCAATGGGTAAAGTTTTGTTGTTCTACTCAAGGCTTTTGTTTGTTTATAATCCATTCCATTAATCTCAAATAAAACTAGATGGGATGAAAAAATACAAAAATCTCAAGGACTCTTTGGCTTTTGAAGCAGTAGATAGACAATACTCAGCTGAATGGGTGTCAGATTCTGGGAGATAAGGAACCTCTCACCTCCATCTCTCAGAGCCATATGGTCTCTTCTACAGCCACGTCTTTTTGCATGCTCTTTCCCTTGACAGACATGCTCTTAACTTTAATGTGCTCCCATGTTCTCTATCTCACTTTCATAATATGATTTTGAAGGGCTGGTTTCTATCACCAAATAGCATGGTTTCTTAGTTTTTCAGATTTGAATCAACTGATCTGCATGTCATAAATCACAAAACAACTTATGGATTGTTTCTTCTACATTCCAGGGTCAACTTCTACTCTGGTCATCTGTGGCTGAGGGTGTTAATTTCTTGTTCATTCCAAAGAAGCTGTGGGCAAACATTTCCCCAGAAATGTGTTCCCCAGATAGCTGGTATGAATTTGTATTTCCAATAAATGGCTTATAATAAACACTTTGCAAATGACTGAGCAACAAAATGAAATTACAGCAGTGTTTAAGGACTAAAAGCCAATTGTGGTCATGAGATTGGAGAGGGTATGCATTTGGAAAGAGAATTATGTTAGAAGTCATTGCTGTAAATTAATGTTGTAAATTACCCCAAATTTTCAAGAAGCAAGAGAAAAGAGGACTTCTTTTTTGAAACACACAGAGTTTAACAAAATTCTGGGTGATTTAGGTCTCCTTCCAAGAGAGAAAAAAATATGCTGTCCTTTCCAAGACTTACACAAGCCCTAGGACCAAAGCCTCTAGATTTGAACAGTGACATAACTTGAGTCACTGGGTACATGTTTTGTGAATTATTTTAGTTAGTTGTGAGACTTTAGGTCATTAACAACTTTGGGTAAGATCCTTAGCTTTAGTTTACCCTAAGTTTACATAAATATTTAATTATTTTTACTGCAAAAATACCTACTTATCACCCACAATACCCCCAAATTTACCCATGAGGGCAAACAAACTATTCAAGCCATGACTTTATAGCACAGAAGAAAATGATGTATGTTCCCTACCCCTCTTTCCTATGCTTGGTTCCATAATTTGATACTCAAATTCTTTTTGTCATACGTTGGGGAGAATGAGCAGTATAATGCTGTTAAGGCTCTGGACACAGTCTCTAGTGTTGTCTCCTGATCCTCCATTAAACAACCATGTGAGCTTGAGCAACTCGCTGTGGCCTTCATTTCTTCAGTTTTCTCAACGATACAAAGGAAATAATAGCACCTAATTCTAGGGTTGTAATACCTTTTAAATGAATTCTTTAAAACAAACTTTATAGAATGTTTTGAAATCAATAAAAAGCTCAGTAAATACCCAGTGCTTTATGATAGCAGAAACCTCTTTAAATCTGATGTGTTTTTCCCCAACTCATGCCTGAAACTTTGAGGTTCTTTTCTCTTTAATTTTATTTTAATTCCAGTGTAGTTAATACACAGTGTTATATTAGTTTCAGGTGTATAATACAGTGATTCAACACTTCCATACATAATTCAGTGCTCATCATAAGTGTACTCTTAATCCCCTTCACCTACCTATTTCACACCATCCCCCCACCCATCTCCCCTCCAGTGACCATCAGTTTGTTCACTATACATAAGAGTCTGTTTTCTTTTCTTTCATTCCTCTTTTTATTGTTTGTCCTTTTTTTTTTTTCCTTAGTTCATTTGTTTTTTCTTAAATTCCCTGTATGGGGGGTGCTGGGTGGCTCAGTTGGTAGGACGTCCACCTTTGGCTCAGGTTATGGTCCCAGGGTCCTGGGATCAAGCCCTGCATCGGGCTCCTGCTTCAGCGGGGAGCCTGCTTCACCCTCTGCCCCCTGCTTGTGTCCTCTCTCTCGCTCTATCTTTCTCTCAAATAAATAAATAAATCTTTTAAAAATTCCATGCATGAGTGAAATCATATGATAATGACAATAAAGGGTAACTTTTATTGGTATACTTGCTGTATATAAGCTTTAAAATGTAAATTGATCATCAAATCACTTGGTCCTGTTCTATTATGGCTAAAATACACCCAACTGGAGGACAATCTATGAACATCAATACATGTTTTTATAATTGTTTCTATTTAAATGTGATAACTAAATTGTATTCTTTCTCTTAACAAAAAAAATAATCATATTTTAGAAGGAGAAGTACATATGCCCATCAAACAAAGATTATCCACTTTCTTCATTAAAAATTAGATTCCTAAACTAAGTATTGTTAATAATAAAATAGACTTCAATCCTTCTTTTCCCAAGGAGGAAAATATCATAACAATAGTTTCTAAAACTTCTGCTTATAAATACACATGTGAGGAAATTAAATCATGAACTATTTAATGACAATTATAAGACTGGTAAGGTTTGAGTCCCCAGTGATAAGCAATAATAAATGATCTTGAACAAGAGAAGGAACCAGATGAAGGTACCTAGCCACAAGCAGACACCCATAAATCAAAGTTATAAACTAGGTAGATAAATGCGAGAAAACCGGAGAAGCGAAAAGAAAGGAGCACTACAACAGCAGACTTCAGTACTGCTCAGAGACTGCAAACTCAGAAGGCAGCTGTCCTCATGGTTTGTCTAAATGTGAGAATCCCCTGGGGTTGCTGCCAAGGTGGTTGACTCACTACCTACCCTTTACATTTTTAGGCCTTTACTTTGGCTTTTCTCTCTAAAAAGTAAGCTTTCCCCTGAACAACCCCAAACTCTTCCCATCATCCAAGGCCAATGCTTCTGTTAAAATTTTCATAATAATTAACACTTTCTTATTCTAAATTCCAATAACAGATTACCTATGCCAGTTATGGAATATCCTTATCTATCTTCCATTTTCTTGTATCTCTGACTTATAGACACTGCAAAATTAAGAACTGAATATTATTTCTGTATCATCAAATGCACAGTGCTTTATATGTAATTGCTATATAGAGAGAGGATAAAAGCAAAACAGGTGAACATGGACTGTCTTATCAGTAATACTTAACATATACTATCATTATCACGGGAAGTATATAAGATTATCCACAACTATAAAAATTACTATGTGGAATTGGATCCAAAGAGGTTAAATATGCTGATCAAAAATGTTAGCAAAATAAGAATTTCAACTCAGGCCTATTTGCTGAAATTTGATGTTCTGTTGAGTAGATATATGATAGCTAAATAAATCTACACAAAAAGAGCAGATTAATGGACTGATGTCAATTTATATAGGATTCCCTAGTAAAATAATGCAGCTTCTGCTCCCATCCTTTTGATGTTCCATTTCTCTTTATTGAAGAGATGAATTACAGCTGAGAAAGCATGCTCATAAAAATTTTACATGGCACAATATTGCTGTTGCTCGCCTCCTCGCCTCTGTGCGTGCTATTCATTCTGTCTAGAATGTCATTCTTCCCCTGGTATGACTGATAGATACTTGCTCATTATTAGTATCCACTTCTGAAGTCAATTCTGAACGACCATCCCCACTGGCTTTGCATTCACCAATAATCAAAAGAAAAAAAATCCCACATTCCCATTTGAGTTACTACCGCACCCGTGATTAACCTGGTCTCCAAGGCCCCTAAACTCTAATGACTTCCTAGGTTCATGCATTCCCACCTGCCCTTTTCATTCACAAGACCCAACCCAGCTGGTCAGTGCCACAAGTGCCACAAAGTGCTGAGCCCATTCCCAGCTCAGTGCTCTACTTCAGCTTGTTCTGTTTACCTGGAATACTCTGCAGTATCCTGGTCTTCCCTTACCTAATGAGTTCTTCATACTTTGGTTTCTGTTTGAATGCTTTCTCAGAGAACCATTTCAAACCAGCCAGTTGATTCCCTTCCTGTCATTCACTTCTGTGTGTTTTTTTCATCAGAGCACTTTCAAATACCTGTAATTATTTTGTGTGTGTCTATTTGTTTAATATTTATCTCTCCTCTGGATAATAAAATCCAAAAGGGAAGGACTACATCTATGTTGTTTGTCAAACTATGAGCAACCTGAATGTCTATTTCATAAAACAGGACAGGAAAATGCCAACAGACATATGAAATGTCATTCCAATTCATAAATTATCAGACAAATGATTTCAAAACACATCCATTGGTTGGGAAAATAAGAAGTGTGATAATACCAAGTATTTCCAAGAATGTGGAGCATTGTACATTTTCAAATACTCCTGTTAATTGATACAACTATTTTAGAAAACATCAGGCATTATATTGTACATTTGAAATACACATAACTAAGCAATTCAAACCCTAGATATATATTCAATATATACAAATGTCTATGTGCTCGTGGATCACTGATATGTGTGCAATAATGTACTTAGAAATACCTCCAGATCCACATAATAGAATGTATATATTCATGCTAGGGATTACTACACTGCAATGAAACAAAACAAAACAAAGTAGAGCTACACATAACAATAAAGGTGAATTTTGCCCACATAACACTGAATTAATTATACAAGACATAAAAGAAAACATGCAGTTTGATTCCTATACAAATTTAAAGCAGGCAAAACTAAACAATAATGTTAAAGATTCCTACATAGGTGGCAAATAAAATAATAAAAGAAGGGAGTAAACTTCAGTTTCAGAAGAGGCTTTGGAATTAGTTGGGGCTGAAGTGGACCCCTGGGGTACTAATGAATGGTGGTTTTTGACCCGGGTGGTAGTGAAACAGCTACATAAGTGTATGCCATTTGCATACACATTTGTGAATATGTATCATGCAATAAAATGTCAAAAAATCTTTAAGGTTTGTATAAAGATAAGGAAAAACACAAGTTTTCACATAAGAAACAGATTTTATACAGTTCTTATTGTAAATTTTATTTCAGTTGGTTTATAAAAATTATTTCTAAGCAGTCTACACATTTTACCCAAATTGGACACTTAAACTAACTACATATAAAAGGAAAAGAGTTATATTGGGAAGAATGAAGAATTTATTAACAAAATTATAAATAAATGAGCTACCACTCATTGGAAACAGTGTTTTCTATTTCTGTTTCTAGTGTATGTTTTGACACACTCACATCCCCCATGAGTTGTTTGCATGTGTGTATGTGTGTGTGCACTTGTATAAATGTTATAGAGAGAAGTCAAGGAATAGGGAAAATAGATTATGCTTCCAAATAATATAGAAAAATCAGGTCAGTTATGTACTAACTGTGCCATCCACTAGGGATACAATTCATGATAAGGGGCTGCAAACCTCCTGCCCCATACACACACACACACACACACACACCCCTCTTCTACAGAGACATCTTGGTAGTTCCATCAGTCTCAAGTCTTGCACATTAGAACTTGTCTCTGTCTCATTGCCTTATTTCTTTCTTAAACATCTTAGCAGTATGGTGAGATGGCAAGGGCAAGGGGCATAGTCTAAAATCGTTATTGGCTCAGCTGCTTTATTTTCAATAGAGATAGAGAGAAGATTATAACATAATTGATTAACTTCTACTGAGTTCCACTAGTGTGCTCAGGACTGATTTAAGGGCCTTTTGTGTATTAGCTCACTTAATCCTCTTAACAACTCTATGACATATTATGATGCTCAGGTTATAGACGCAGAAGTAAAAGCACAAACTGTGCAGGTATATTGCCCAAAGGTATGCAGGTAGTAAATGGTGAAATTGGAAATCAAACACAGGTAGTCTAGCTCCAGGCAATAGATTCTCTTAAGTGTATTTCCTCTCAATCATTAAAATAACCAAAATTTATTTTTCTAACTTCGTCACACTTACCAAAATAATGCCATTTGTAATACACGTTTAAAACAAAATGAACTTAATGGAGAACCTAACCATAGTTATTATGTTTTCTTCCTGTTTTTCTCCTTTTGTCTTTTTTCAAAGGAATAAAAACATTATAACATTCAGTAGGAAAATTTTAAGTTATTTCTGTGATCCTTCTCAAATACTGCTTTACTTGCTTTTTAATGATGATGATATATTTTGGTTTGGTTTTGGTTAAGTTGACAGTATATAGTAATATAATTTAGCCTGTCATCTTTTAATAACCAGACTTGTATAAGCAGATTTTGCTGGTTAAATATAATTTTTTAATAATCTTATGTTAGTCATTAGTACTATAAACTAAATATTTCTAATTCCATTCCCTGGCACTTGGTAAATAGCAATCTCTGTGGTCGTAAAGTGAGGTGTAGCCATATGACTACTTGTTTTTTCAGTGTGTGTCACACACTGGAAGAGCTTTACGAGCCGGTATAATTCACTACCTTCTCGTTCTCTCTACCACAGTTAACAGTTTTAGTGGGTGAATATTCTGTCAGCATGGGCCCAAGATTGAGGACAGCTTGCAGCAGGACCCTAATCAATACTGATGGACATGGAAAATGGAAATGAAATAAACTTTTGTTGAGATTTTTGGATTGTTTATGATCACAACATAACCTAGATTATCCTGACAGATACATACTCTATTTCTAAAGCAGACATATACAGAATTCTCAAAAGAAAATATTTGCTTTGACAAAGGTACTTTCTCAGTAACATGCTGCCTCATAATAAATATATTATATTGTTTTAATAACATCTTATATGCTAACAAAATAACTATTTTAGGATTTATGTAATATGTTTTGTGATATAAAATCAAACATATAAACTTAGTATTTGCTTATAAGCAGGGAGCAAATTATTCTTATAAATTGCTATGAGGATTTTGTGACAATATAGAATCCCCATTCTCTATTACTTCTGTATTTTATATTGTAATGCAATACTGATATCATATTGACTTGTTATATAGAAATATAGTTTAGAAATGCCCATTATTTTCTCTCCATTTTTTCTTACTTAGTTTTTTCTTTTTTAATAAAGGTAGTTTTTCCTGAAATGTCTTTGTTTCATGCCATGTTCTGTCCCATTTAAGGGATTCATGATAAAAATTTATGCTTAAAAAAGATTTTTATATATTTCCTAGACACAGTATTAACGTTAATTGCTTTCATAATAAGAGTACTTTGTTACCACTGTTGCTATTTGTTAAAGAAGTAAAGCTCAGAGAAATCATTTACTCAGCAGACAGTAGTCCATAGATGACAAAATTCAAAGTAGTTCAACTTGTCCATGCCTGAACAAGTAAAAAAACTGAGCTTTCATTTAGTAAAAAATGTATCAGATCATTCTTTTTTTTAAGATTTTATTTATTTATTTGACAGAGACAGACACAGTGAGAGAGGGAACACAAGCAGAGGGAGTGGGAGAGGGAGAAGCAGGCCTCCTGCGGAGCAGGGAGCCCAATGCTGGGCTCGATCCCAGGACCCTGGGATCATGACCTGAGCTTAAGGCAGACACTTAACAACTGAGCCACCCAGGTGCCCCATATCAGATCATTCTTTAAAATGTTGGGTAGCCATTGAATTATAAATGCTTTTATTTTTTTCTGGCAGAAAACTTGACTCTAATGGAAGGTCATTCAAGTGGAATTCAAATTTGCATATTCCAGTGCTTTGCAGCAATTCCTGCTTCACTATAACTGAAAAATCACTGTATCTCTATTTTCTACAAGTGTATCTTTCAGTATATGCATAATGTTAATGCCACAAAAATTATATAATATGCAATATTGTTCTCCTCACAGCACATTAAGATCCTCTATGCTAACATTTGTCAGCTAAGATATCAAATTGCCCAGTGGTCGCTCTTTCAAACCCTATCATAAAATATATATATATATATATATATATATATATATATATATATATAGACATCTTCCTATACAAGCAGAAAAGAAATGGGCCTATAGCTCAGCATGATAGCTTTCATGTAGAGTCTCTTAGTGTTTATCTATGGAATATTATACAAAGAATAGATAGCAATTTATTTATATGCATCCTTAGTTTTCCATCCATATTCTATTTAATTAATATTGTGACTGTGTCTGAATTCAATACTTTCTAATGGCTGAAATGGCATCAAATTCATTCTTGCAGAATCAGTGGGCCTGTGTAAGCAATGAAAGCACTAACTAAAAGAATGAAATTGGGGATGGAAAAAAGACCTATAATATTCATTAAGAGAATTATCGACTATAAGATGACTTCAAAAGTTAAAAGATGTTCCCAGAAGCATCAACATAGGGAAGAATAATGAGGTGCTTTAGCATGGACTTATAGTAATAACTGCCATATCTATGGTTGAATATGAATCTGTAAGAAATTTTGCTTCAGTACAGAGAAGAATAACAAATATTAAAACTGTATTTACCAGGCATTTTACATAGATAATTACTTTTCATTGATTCATCAGAGTAATTTTGACTACATAGAACAGTTATATAATTTATCTAAAAAAAGAGATAAATTTTGCTTAATCAATTATCTTCTCAGTTTTAAGTGTAATATTCAAGGGACTGTAATTTGACAACTACTTTGATGAGTTTGCAAACGGGTCTCTAATATTTGACATTATAATTCAACCAAGTCTTTCTAATCTGAATTTTCATGCAAGAGGTATGTGAGATGGGCAGGAACACTATCCTAGTAAAACATAGGGCAAAGTAAAATAGACTTATTTGAACACATATATTTATATGTCCTCATTCATGTGTTTATTTCCTGCCATGCTCCTACTGTTGGTCTCTAAATAGCTTAACACCAGAATCTTAGATTATTTCCATATCAATTTTATGAAAAACACCAAGATTTTCAGAAGGAAAAGATATAGAAATAGTATTTATTTCTTTAAGTACTAATTAATTCAATTTCTTACTCAGTGATATAAAATATAATAGAATACATATTATTCATATGTGTATAAATTTATACATAAATGTTACAAATATTATAAGACTATTGCTGAAACTCAACAGTGAGGTCCAAAAAGATAAGAAACACTTATTAATAAGTAGCAGTTATGCTGCTGAAACACTGAAATTAGCATCCTGTATTTATTGCTTTTCTATTCTCCTACTAAATTTTGCCAATTAGATACAGAAGGTCATAGGAAGACTCAAAGCACATTTACAGGGGTAATTGTACTGAGAGTAATCCAATTATGTTTAAATGCTTCCGTGATGTTATCATTCTTATGGAAACCTCTGTTATACCAGCTTCATTTAGGAGACAGAGCAGATGCTACTTTCCATTTGTCTACTTCCTTTCATCCTACTAAGTCCGGAATGTGGTCCAGTCAGGATACCATTCAGGACATCATTCAGGACAGGCTGTCTTGATACCAATCTCCTTAAGTTAAACTCATTGGCTATATATAGATGTCCAGGATTAATGTATAAGGGATTGGAAAATGATGAGCTATTTCAAGTTTTTTCTACATCATTAACATGAGTAATCTATGTCTGCATTATACAAGTCCAGCTCCCCAAATATTCTTTCATGTGGAATAATATCAAGCACATGGTTAAGACTTGTTAAGTTTATGGCAGAAAATTATTCTAGTCTAGACTTCCTTGATTCTTTTTTTCTGAGTGTCACATGTTCTAAGTTATTAAAAAGAGTCATAAGAAAGTAACTGTTAGTGGCAGTCCAAGATGGTGGTGTAGAAAGATCCTGAACTCACTTCCTGCCTTGGACAGCCAAATCTACATCTACATATGGAAGAGTTCCCTCTGAAAAAGAACTGAAAACTAACTGAATAGCTCTTCCAGAACAAAACATAAAAGGACCATATCAAGATTGTAGGAGAGGCAGAGATGTGGTCTCACCGAAACCCACCCCCAATGTGGTGACCCACAATAGGGAGAAATCTCCCAAGTCTGGAGCTTCTCTTTGATAAGTGAGGGGTGTGTGCCCCGCATTAGATCCTGCTATCCTTGGGACCTGGACCAGAGAGACAAGTCCCCAAAATATCTGGCTTTGAAAACCAATGGGCTAATATCCAAGAGACCCAAAGGGCTGTAGGGAACTGAGATACTCCTTTTGAAGGGCTCATGTTCAGACTCACTTGCCTGGAACTCAGTGCAAAAACAAGTTTGCCTAGACTATATATGATGTAGATTTATTTGCTAATTTTAAAGCATCTGCCCGAGGGGCAGGGACCAGTCTGATGGAGGCACTGGCAGATGCCATTTTTGCTCTCTCCCTCTACCTTGCTAGTGCAGTCATGCATGTACAGACACAGCACCCTTCTGCTGCCTTGCTAAAGCACGAGGCCACAAGTGGTCACAGCATTATCCTGTTGTCTTGCTAAAGCTGGGGGAAATGTGAAGCCATAACATTCTCCTATAGCCTTACTAAAGCCAGTGGATGGGTATGCACAATAATAGCAGTCTCCTGCTTCCCTGCTAAAGCTGATGAGGTACTCAGGCACAGCATTCTCCCATTGCCTTGTTAGTATTGGTGGGCACACACAGTCAAAGCACTTCCCCACTGCCTTTTTAAAGCCAATAGGTATGCCCTGCCCCAAACATTCTTCCACTGCCTACCTGAAGCTGGTAGATGCATGCAGTCTACATAGGGATGCCCTTTGAATACCTGGCCATAGTGGCTGGGGTCTTGCACTCCTGGAACCCAGGGCACTATAAAAATCAGAAAAATACTTCTCAGCAGACTACCACCCCCAGAACATTGCATAGACAGCAGACTAGAACACACCCCTAGTCTTCCTGTGAGTAACACCTATTTACTTGGGCTTGAGCTTCAGCCTGTGGGACAGGCTTAAGAAATCCCATACATCTAGAAACTACAGAGGTTCTATCAGGAAATGTAGATGGGGAGCACCATCATTGTGCTCCCCCTTGCCCGTATTACAGCTCATGGGTACCTCCCAGAAAGGAGCCTATACATTTGCCTGAAGTCCAAATTTTTGCAACTGTCTCCCAGGGAACACCTCCAGATCTCCTAATTTGGAGGCCAGCACAGCTTATGATTGCATTCCCACAGGATTATATAAAATCTCAATAACTTAAAAGTTGATGCCTGAGGATCTGGCTTCCAAGCAGCTTGAAGCTAAGTGCTGACTGAGATTCCTCCCTTTGGAACATTGGCATATCTTGGCAGACCCTCAAAAACTGGGACCTATCAAGAATAAATCAGGCTGCTTATGCAATTACAAAAGTTCAAGAGACAACCAAGAGCAAAAGCAGATTTGATGATAAGGTTCATCTCCTACCCAAGGTCACTCCTTCAAGACTGGAAAAGGCACTCATTTTGCCTAATACACAAAAACAAACACAGACAGTGAAGCAAAATGAAAAAAAATGAATATGTTCCAAACCAAAAAACAAAATTAAACCTCATAAAAAGACATTAGTGAAGGAGAGATAAGTAATGATAAGGAGTTCAAAGTAATGGTCATAAAGATGCTCACCAAATGTGGGAAAAGAATGCATGAACTCATAAGAACTTCAATGAAGAGATACAGAACATAAGTAAGTACCAAACAGAAGTCACAGAGCTGAAGAATACAATAACTGAACTGAAAAATTCACTAGACGGGTTCGATAGCAAACTAAATAAAGAAGACAATGGATGGTAATCTAGAACACAGCATATTGTAACTCACCCAGAACAGCAAATTATAAATAAATAAATAAATAAATAAATAAATAAATAAATTTTAAAAAGTAAAGGTAGCTTAAGGGACTTACAGAATAACATCAAGCAGAATAACATCTGCATTACAGGGGTCCCAGCAGGAAAAGAGAAAAAGAAAAGGGCAGATAATGTATTTTTAAAAATGGTTTAAAATTTCCCTAACTTGGGGCAGGAAACATACATCCAGGTTCAAGAAGTACAGAGACTTCCAAATAAGATGAACCCAAAGAGATCCTCACCAAGACACATTATAATTAAAGCATTAAATTTTAAAGATAAACAGAATTTTTAAAGCAATAAGATAAAGACCACTTGTGGTGTACAAAGGAACCCTCATAATACTCAGTAGATTTTTCAGCAGAAACTTTGCAGGTTAGGAGAGAGGGGTATGATATATTCAAAGTCCTGAATGGAAAAAAACCTACAACCAAGAATACTCTATCCAGCAAGATTATCATTCAGAATTGAAAGAGATAGAGACAAGCAAAACCTAAAGAAGTTTATCGCCATTAAATTAGCCTTATAAGAGATGTTAGAGGTACTTCTTTACACTGAAAAATAAAGACACTAAGTAATAATAAAAAATCATATGAAAGTAAAAATCTCACTCGTAAAGGTAAATTTATAGTAAAGGTAGAGGATTAATCCCTTATAAAGCTAGTATGAAGGTTAAAATACAAAAGTCATAAAGTTAACTGTAACTACAGTAATTATTTAAGGTATAAAAATAAAAAGTAAAACATGACAAAAAAACATAAAATATGGGGTAACGGAGTAAAAATAAACAGTTTTACAATGCATTCAAACTTAAGTTGCTATCAACTTAAAATAGATTGCCTGATGTATGTATAGTCTCTTATATGTAAATCTCATGATAATTAAAAAGCAAAAAACTTACAGTAGATAAACAAAAAAAGATAAAGGAATCTAACATAACACTAAAGAAAGTCTCAAATTATAAGGGAAAAGATCGAGAGAAGAAAAGAACAAAAAGAGCCAGAAAACAATTTTAAAAATGACAGTAAGTACATATATATCAATAATTTATTTAAATGTAAATGAACTAAATTCTCCAATCAAAAGACACAGAGTGCCTAAATGGATAAAAAAAAAAAAGATTTACCTATCTGCTGCTTACAAGAGACTCACTTCAGATGTAAGTGCACAGACTGAAAGTAAAGAGACAGAAAAAGACATCCCAGGCAAATGGGAATGTAAAGAAAGGTGGTATAGCTAGACTTATACCAGAAAAACAGACTTTAAAAAAAAGATTGTAATAAAAGACAAAGAAGAGTATTACATAATGGTAAAAGGGTCAATCCAACAGAAATATAACATTTATAAATATTTAGGCACATAACACAGGAACACCTAAATATACAAAGCAAATATTAACAGACAAATATTAATAATATGAAAGCAATGCAATAATAGTAGGGGATGTTAACACCTCACTTCCATCAATGAATAGACATCAAGACCAAAAAATTAATAAAGATACACTGACCTTAGAGGAAATGGACTTAATAGATACGTGTAGAATATTCCATGCAAAAGCAGCAGAATTCATATTCTTTTCAAGTGCACATGGAACATTCCCTAGGATAGATCACATGTTAGGCCACAAAATAAAGTCTCAAAAAATTCAAGAAGATTGAAATCCTGTAAAGCATCTTTTCTGACCACAATGGAATGAAAGAAATCAATTACGAGAAGAAAGCTGGAAACATCACAAATATGTGGAGATTAAACAATATACTACTGAACAACTAATGGGTCAATGAAAAAATTTTAAAAATACCTTATGAAAATAAAAATACAATATAACAAAATCTATTGAATGCAGCAAAAGCAGTTCTAAAAGCATAGTTCATGGAGAGATAGACTTACCTCAAGAAACAAGAAAAATCTCAAATAAACAATTTAAGTTTACATCTAAAGTAACTCAAAAAAGAACAAATTAATCCCAATGTTAATAGAAGGAAAGAAATTATGAAGATCAGAGCAGAAATAAATGAACTAGAGATTTAAAAGACAGTAAAAAAAGATCAATGAAACTAAGAGCTGGTTCTTTGAAAAGATAAACCAAAATTACACCTTTAGCTAGACTCACCAAGAAAAAGGAAAAGGGCTCAAATAAGTAAAATCATAAATGAAAGAGGAAAAGTTACAACTGATACCACTGAAAAACAAAAGATCATAAAAGACTACTACGTAAAATTGTACACCAACAAATTGGGCAAGCTAGAAGAAATGAATAAATTCCTAGAAAATACAATCTTCCAGGAATGAGTTATGAATAAATAGAAGGTCTGAATAGACCAGTTATTACTAAGGAAATTGAATCAGTAATCAAAGAACTCCCAACAAAAAAATATTTCCAGGATAATACAGCTTTACTGATGAATTTTACCAAATAATCAAAGATTTAATACCTATCTTTCTCAGATTCTTCCAAACATTAAAGATGAGGGATTACCTCCACACTCATTATGCAAGGTTAGCATTACCCTGAAACCAAAGCCAGGAAAAGACACCACCACCACAACAACAAAATTATAGGCTTATATCCCTGATAAACAAAGATGCAAAAAATCCTCAACAAAAGATTAGCAAACCCAGGATGCCTGGGTAGCTCAGTTGGTTAAGCATCTGCCTTTGGCTCAGGTCATGATCCAAGAGTCCTGGGATCAAGTCACACATGGGGCTCCCTGCTCAGCGGGGAGCCTGCTTCTCTCTCTGCCTGCTTGTGTTCTCGCTCTCTCTGCCTCTGACAAATAAATAAATAAATAAAATCTTGTATTAAAAAAAAAGATTAGCAAACCAAATTCAACAATACATTAAAAGGATCATGAACCATGACCAAGTGAGATTTATTCCAAGGATGCAAAAATGGTTCAATATCTGCAAATTAATCAAACTGATATACCACATTACCAAAACAAAATATAATAATCATATGACCATCTCAATAGATGCAAGAAAAGCATTTGACAAAATTCAAAATTCATTTATAATTAAAACTCTCAACAAAGCAGATATAAAAGGAACATTCCTCAATATAATAAAGTCCAAAGCTAACTTTACACTTGGGCTTCACATTAAGCACATGAAAAGGTGCTCAGCATCATAATCATCAGGGAAATGCAAATCAAAACCAGAATGAGATATCACCTTCTCAGAATAGCTATTCAAAAGGACAAGAAATAACAAGTGTTGGTGAGGATGTAGAGAAAAGGGTGACCCTGGTGCACTATTGATGGGAGTGTGAATTGGTACAGCCACTGTGTGGAAAACAGTACGGATGTTCTTCAAAAAATAAAAAAAAAATAGAATGACCATATGATCCAGCAATTCCACTACTAGGCATTTATCAAATAAAACAGAATGCACTAGGGCGCCTGGGTGGCTCAGTTGGTTAAACGACTGCCTTCGGCTCAGGTCATGATCCTGGAGTCCCGGGATCGAGTCCCATATCAGGCTCCCTGCTCAGCAGGGAGTCTGCTTCTCCCTCTGACCCTCTTCCCTCTCGTGCTCTCTATCTCTCATTCTCTCTCAAATAAATAAATAAAATAAAATTAAAAAACAGAATGCACTAATTCAAAGAGACACATGCACCCTTATGTTCATTATAACATTATTCATATTAACCAAGATATGGAAACAACCTTAGTGTCCACCAATAGATGAATGGATAAAGAAGATTTGGTTTATGTATGTATATATATATATGTATATACATATATACACATATATATGCCCACAAATGGAATGCTCCTCAGCCATAAAAAAGAAGGAAGTCTTGGCCATTTGCAACACCATGGATGGACTTCGAGAGTGTTATGCTAAATAAGTGAAATAAGTGATATAAAGATAAATACTGTAAGTTTTTACTTAATATGGAATCTTTACACAAAACAAAATTCATAAATTCAGAGAATAGATTGATGGTTGCCTGAGGGGAAGGGAGTTAGGAGTTAGGAGAAATGGGTGATGGGGTCAAGAGGTGAAAACATCTAGATAAAAAATAAGTCATAGAGATATAATCTACCACATGACAACCATAGTCAAAAATACTTTATAGCATATTTGGAAGCTGCCGAGAGTGAATCTTAAAAGTCATCATAAGAAAAAAAAAAATGTAACTTTGTATGGTCACAGATGACAACTAGACATGATATTTACTCCACTGTGCATACAAATATTTAATTATTATATGATACATCTGCAACTGATAAAATGTTATGTGTCAATTTTACCTCAGTTAAAAAAAAACATGGAGATGCATCACTTCTAACAATATTATCTGCCTTTTTAATTTTTGCCAGTTGAATGAATATAAATATGTCATTGCACCTTTGGTCTGCATTTCCCTGGTCACAACCGATATTAAAAAATTATTCATAAGCTGTTTTGCTCTATGTGTTTCCTTCTGTAAGAAATGTCTATTCATGTCGGTTGACCATTTTTTTCCTACTGGGATGTGATTTTCTTATTAATAATAGGAGTTATTTATATATACTTGATACTAATCTCTCCACTGTATGCTCTTTAAACATCTACAGTTTGTAACTTCTCATTTTACTTTCTCATGGTATGTTTGAAAGAATCAACTTTCTCAGTGTTAATATACTGTAGTCAATATTATCAATATTTTCTTTTATGGTCAATATTCTTTTTGTGTAGTGTTCTAGAATTAGAATTTTTCCTTAATTCGGTATCTTGTAAATGTCTAAATTCTTTTCTGCTCAAAGTTTTAGTTTTGTTGTTGACATTAATGTATCCAAAGTTTATCTTGGTTCATGACATGAGTTAGGCAAATTTTATCTGTTTTCCACATGGATTACCATTTTATTTTCAGCTCTATTTGTTGAAGAACCTTTCTTTCCCCCATTGATCTGCAACGTTTCTTCTGTCATATACTGAATGTTTCAAACATATGTGAGTCTACCTCTAGGGTTTCCAATTCTGATCCACTGATCCCTCTGTGCCAATACTATAGTCTTAATTACCCTAATTTTATAAGACATCTATACTTTCATTCTTCAAAAACATCATGTAATTCACTTAATCTTTATAATTTCATAGCAATTTTAGTATTTTCTTCAAGTAATTATTTCCTAATTTCATATTTTAGACTGCTGTTTAAATGCCACAGCATCTGTGAAATTTTACTTGATACCTTTGATACATTTTCCTCTATTCAGAGCATTCCTCTTCTGCATCCTAACATCCATTATGCCAATTAAGCTTTGTAGTCATTCCTAAATTACATTTTTACACACATACACACACACAGAGACAGAGACAGATGTTTGCTTTATTATAGACTATAGGCTCCATGACAGTTAAGGACCTAAGTTCCCTTATCTTTTCAGGTCTTAGCACATAGAGACACTCAATTTTTTTTTTTTTTTTTAAACAGTCACTTTCTTCTTTGGGACTACACCCAGAGTAACTGTTCCTCCTCATTCCCTGCTGTAGATCTGACTCACCCTGGACCACAAGGCTTGACTAAGCATCATTCAAACCTTTCATGAACCTTTACAACATTTAGAAGATACTGGTAAAGGTTTACCATGAGCCAATACTCCAATGATGAGTTTAGCACATTATCTCGTTTAATTCTCAAGGCAACCCTGTGAAGCAGAATTATTGCCTCTAAGGTTCTCATCTTAAGTGAGAACACTGAAATTTTGTTAAGGAATTTGCCAAAAGTTACACAGCTAGTTCAAGCGGGAAGGGATGAGAACCAGATTGGTGAAAAATGTCTGGGCTTTTAACCATGTAGTGATCTTGTTATATCACCTATGAACTCAGAGGTCTTGAAGCTTGTGATTTGTTTTTTCTTTGCCCATCATTGGGTTATGTTTTTGGGTTTTTTTTTTTCCTTTTCTTTTCCTTTTCTTTTTTGAGATATAATCAACATATAACATTGTGTAAGTTTAAGGTGTACAATGTATTGATTTGATAGGCACTTAACAAATAATTGATAAATTGAAGAATAAATGAATTAACATATCTGAAATTTTTGAAAAAGAAAGTAACTTGTATTATCTAGAAAAATGGCTTTGGTCCTCCAAAATTTAAAGTTTAAAAACGTATTTCTTGGGTGCTTGAGTGGCTCAGTCGTTAAGCGTCTGCCTTCGGCTCAGGTCATGATCCCAGAGTCCTGGGATCGAGTCCCACATTAGGCTCCCTGCTCAGCAGGAAGCCTGCTTCTCCCTCTCCCACTCCCCCTGCTTGTGTTCCTGCTCTCGCTGTCTGTCTCTGTCAAATAAATAAATAAAATCTTTAAAAAAAAGAATTTCTTTTTTACAATGATAAATATGCAATTTAGATATTTTAATGTTTTTTTATTTCTTTTCAGATTCAGTCATAGGGATTTTTTTTTCTGTTTAAACATGACAAAAGATAAACATCCACTAAAAATGTGGATGGTTGAAAAATAGCATAACCTATTATGATTATGATAATTTTGTCTGAACTTAGAGATTTCAAGTGATTTAAACCATTAAAGCTTTGCACATATAACTTTCATTTTCAAGAAGTATATTGGATTCTATTTTATATAATGCATACAGTGTAGATGAGCATAATACATAGATGCATAATTTTATTACCCACAAATCTTATGGTAATATAATGTTTAAAAATATACCAAAGCCCACTTTCTCAAAATCAGAGTTTTTAACCTTCCTTCTGTTTAACATTGGATTAATGATTTAATATAGCTCTTAGATAAACTGAATGAATGGTTATCACAACTGCAGACAACCAAAAGATACCATGTTCTGGGGGCACCTGGCTAGCTCAGTAGGTAGAGCATGTGACTCTTGATCTAGGGGTCATGAGTCCGAGCCCCACATTGGGGATAGAGTTTACTGAAAAAATAACAACAATTACAACAACAAAGATATTGTATCCACAACATGTTGGTAACATGACTTCATTATCATGATCGAGTATGGCGATTGCTTTATCAGATGGGATGACTTAGAATCAACTACTCTAAAACTAAAATCCGTTTTTAGCACATGTTCTCCAATGTCTAATTGGCTTATATCTAACAATTGTATGCAGCATGCTAACATGTTTTGTTACCTCAGGGTATTTTTTACAACTAATTTAGCTTTTAATGGTTCACTGGGAAGTCAAATTGCTTAAAATGCAATGTTTTAGAGGCCCTGGTGAGTGATTGATAATATTTGCTGTGAAAAGTATTCAGGATAAAATTATTGAGGCCATCCAGTGTGGTATAAGTCTTTAAGTCCTCAGTCATTTATTTATTTATTTTATTTTGGAACAAATGCAGACTTATTTACCAAGAAAATATCAGACCCTGTATACTTTTTCTTGCTATCTCTATGCAAAGATGGGGTGGACCACTTATTTAGACAAAATTCTTTGTTCTGAAATCTAATTTTCATTTTAGATATCAACCATCCTTACTATCCTTAGCTAATTATAAAGCATATAAGCCTGCTTTTATTTTTTTTTTATTTTAAAGTTGATTTATTTATTGGAGAGAGAGAGCAGGGGGAGGGGCAGAGGGAGAGAATCTTCAATCAGACTCCCGCTGAGCACGGAGCTCCACCTGGGGCTCCATCCCAGGACCCACAAGATCATGACCTGAGCCAAAACTAAGAGTTAGACACTTACCTGACTGAACCAGTCAGGCACCCCATAGGCCTGCCTTTGATCAATAGAATGACTATCTGGTCTCTAGATTTTCACAGACTATAATATCATACTCTTTGCTCTCAATATAAAAAACAATGAACCAATAATAACTGATGGTTGCTATTAATGGGGTTACTCTTGGAGGATGTGTTGAATCATGTATCAACCTTGATGTGGAGAATACTACCTTCATAGGTACTATATTATATAGGTACTCTATTTTAGGGTCTCTGTATTTGGACCTCAGGGCTTTTCTTTTTTCTTTTTTTTTTTAAAGACTTTGTTTATTTATTAGAGAGAGAGAATGAGAGACAGAGAGAGCATGAGAGGGGGGAAGGTCAGAGGGAGAAGCATACTCCCTGCCGAGCAGGGAACCTGATGTGGGACCTGATCCCAGGACTCCAGGATCATGACCTGAGCTGAAGGCAGTCGCTTAACCAACTGAGCCACCCAGGTGCCCCCCCTCAGTGCTTTTCTATCTTAACTTCTTTGATTGGACTTTCCTGTGGGCATCATGTCCTCAGCTTGGATTAAAGATGCTGTAGGAACCATTATATAAATTTTGCCTTTGTAACCATTATAGGGATTTTTAAAGGATATTGTTTACTATATCACTCAGTGTTCCTTCAAGAGGCATCAAGAATTTTTTTTCTAGTGTTTTAATTTAAAAAAAACTAAACAATTATTTTTATGATTATGTCGAATCTTAAGATTATGTTTCTCCCTTTGCTTTAGTTTATGAGAATCTTAGAGCTCAACTTTCACCTACAACTGACAACATATTAAGAATTTCTGTTATTTTATCTAGTTACTAAATTTAATTTAACCATATTTCTCTTCAAATCAGCACATTTACTTGTTATTTATCATAGAGTTCATCTGTTTAGAGGAGTTTTACATTCACCATAAAACTGAAGAGATCCCAAGATTTCCCATATACCCCTCTGTTCCCAAATGTGTATAGACTCCCCCATTATCAACATCTCTCACCAGAGTGGTATATTTCTTAGAATTGATGAACCTCCTTTGATAAGTCATAATCAACATTCTATTGTTTACACTGCAGTTCACCTTTGTTGTTGTATATTCTATGTGTTTGGACAAATGTATAATGACATGTATCCACCATTATATTATCATACAGAGTGTTTTTACTGCCTTAAAATTCTTTGTGCTCTTCCTATTCACAGCTTCTCCACCCTCCAATACCCAACAACTACTGGTCGTTTACTGTCTCCATAGTTTCGCCTTTTCCAGAATGTTATATAGTTGTAATAGCATTCACTTTTTTAATGTAGCCAATAAGATGCTAAGATCCAAATATTAACCTAGAATTAGCAATTTAAAAAAATTCCATTGTTTTGTTTGCTTATTAGTATTATTCTAATCATTTTTCTTTCAAAGTGCTTACTTTCATTTATTTTTTTATCTTAGTGTGCATTTTTGCCACTTGCCTTTAAAAAAATTTAGAAATTGAATAAATAAAGCATCATATCCATATAATATTAATCTAAGATTGCTCATTCATTTATTCATTCACTGAACAAAAATATGGTGAAAACTCACCCTGTGCCAGACACAGTGTTGGGTGTTGGATTGTAAAAATGAATAGGATCCCACATAAATATAGTCAACTCATCTTTGACAAAGGAGAAAGTAAATACAATAGGTCAAAAGTTATCTTTTCAATAAATGGTGTTGGAACAAGGGTATAAGCACATAAAAAATAAGAATGAATTTAAACATAGACTTACACCCTTCACAAAATTTAACTCAAAATGGATCACAGATCTAGATTTAAAATCCAAAACTATAAAACTCCTAGAAGATAATATAAAAGAAAACCTAGAAAACCTAGATGACCTTGTGCATGGAGATGACTTTTTAGCTACCCCACTAAAGCCATGATCCATGAAAAATATAGTTGATAAGCTAGAATTCATTAAAATAAAAACTTCTGTTCTTCAAAAGACCCTGTCAAGAGAATAAGACCATCCACAGACTGGGAGAAAATATTTGCAAGAAGAGGTGTCTGATAAAGATCTGTTATCCAAACTATACAAAAAGCTCTTAAAACTCAACAATATGAAAACAAATAGCTTGACATACAAATGGGCCAAAACCTCTCCAAAGTAGTGATATAGATGGTGAATTAACATATAAAAAATGCTCTCCATCAAACATCATCAGGAAGATGCAAATTAAAATAACAATAAGATATAACTACACAGCTATTAGAATGACCAAAATCTTGAACACTAATAACAGCAAATGCTGGTGAGGATGTGGAGCAGCAGTACTCTCATTCATTGCTGGTGGGAATGCAAATGCATGTATTTACCCAAGGGAGTTGGAAACTTACATCTACACAAAAACCTGCACATGAATTTTACAGCGGCTTTATTTATAATTGCCAAAACTTGAAAGCAACCAAGATGTTCTTTTTTGGGTGAATAGCTTAATTGTCTGTGGTACATTCAGATAATGGAATGTTATTCAGCACTAAAAAGAAATGAACCATCAAGCCATGAAAAGAAATGGAGGAAACTTAAAGGCATATTACTAACTGAAAAAAATAAATAAATAAACAGCCTGAAATGCATACTGTATGATTCCAACTATATGACATTCTGGTTAAAACAGAACTATAGAGGGCCTCTGGGTGATTCAGTCGGTTAAGCATCTACCTTTGGCTCAGGTCATGATCCCAGGGTCCTGGGATAGAGTCCCACATCAGGCTCCCTGCTCAGTGGGGAGTCTGCTTCTCTCTCTCTCTCTCTAGCCTTCCCTCCTGCTCATGATCTCTCTAGCTGTCTCTCTCTCTCAAATAAATAAATAAAATATTTAAAAGAAAGACAACTACAGAGACAATAAAAATATCAGTGGTTTCCAAGGGTTTGGAGTGGATGAGGGAAGATGAATAGTCAGCACAGAGTGAAAATACTCCATAGGATACCATAATGGTTGTTATATGTCATGATACATTTGTCCAAACCCACAGAATGTATACCACCATTAGTAAATCATAATTTCAACTAGGGACTTTGATAATTATCAAGTGTCAATGTAGGTTCATCATTGGTTAAAAAAATAATGCAACATTCTGGTGAATGATGTTTATAATGAGGGAGGCTATGCTTGTGAGGGGTAAGGTGTATATGGGAAACACCTGTATCTTCCCCTCAATTTTGTGTGGAACCTGAAACTGCTCTAAAAACATAGCGTTACTAAAAATTAAAATAAAGTTAAAAAAAGAAAGGCAGGGGAAACTGTGAGTAAGATACATTCAATGTCTCTAAGGAGTGCACAGTTCAATAGAGTGGACAGATAAGTGAATAAGTATTACCAACAACATGTAGTGAGGTAGACCACACCAGAGTCAAGCACTGGATGCTACTGAAGAAGGAACATGTAATCTACTCTGTGTCTAACAGTTTGGATCAAGAAACAATTTTCTAGAGATAGCAATATAACTGAGTCTCATGACCTTCATTTTAATAATTTTGAAAGGTTCTGCTACCTCTTTCAGGACATTCACTTATACTAAAATTAATCATAACTCAATTCCCATGATTTCTAATTGCATTCTACTGCAGGTCATGGTTATATAGAAAAGACAAATTAATCAAATCAGAATTAAAGGTCTAACGTAGTTATGCCATTTATTCCTGCAAAATTTTATAACAATAGGAAGCAGAAATTGTACAGGGGTGCCTGGCCTGTGCAGTTGGTAGTCATGTGACTCTTAATCTTGGGGTTGTGAGTTCAAACCCCCTGCTGGGTGCGGAGATTACTTAAAAATAAAATCTTTAAAGAAAAGAAATTGTACCAAGAACATATAAATTATCTCCAACTTTTATTTAGTTATCCAGTATATAGATATGAGTGGCGTTAATTACGGCCCATTCCACACTGATTTATCTATATTTTGGTACATATATTATTTTATATTATTTTTGGTGAGACATGATCATAAGTCAATCTATCATTAATTGCCAGCCAACATGTATTCTTAAAGTCAAAATCCTTTCAGCAAAATGATGCTTGAGAAACATTAGGTCACTCTTTTTCAGAGTTGCTATTTAGGATTAAACATGTAAACAAACTTGAGTTTTATTGAAGCAAGTAGAATCCGAAAAAATGTCAAGCTGAAGAATTTTGATTCAACTTAATAGCCTGAAGGAAACATTTAGGAATAGCTTCTTTTAAATGCATACAAAGGTCATTTCTTCCATTACTTGAAAATTATAGTGTTGTTGCATTGTGTAGTTGTGACCTAGAGGGAAAATAGTGAATAATTTATTGATACATATACAACTTTGTTTCTAAAATTTGTTTTAATCATTCATTTCATTAATATAAAATTGTCTATAAATACAATTATAAAATTATAACCACATTCAATTTTAATTCGATATTCTTATCTATATAATTATAGTAAGAACAGCCATAAGGCCTTATTATGGTATTATATTTGTATAATGCTTAATTTTTCAATTTGTTTTAATATTTAGTATTTCATTTTTCAGTTTGAATGGTGTGATCCCTACTCAAAGATAAGAGAGATAGGGTAGGTGTAAAATATTACAGATATTAATTATCCATCATTAAACTATTTTGGTGTAGCTTGCAATATTTTGACATACTGACATTTCAAATCCACGTGATTTCTAATGATTGTGCAATTTCCGCAGCTTAAACTAAACTATAGTTGTATACCAATGGCTTCTTGACACAAGATTTATTTCACTTACTTTTGTAGTATTGTACATCTTTTGTTCTGTTTCAATTTCTTATTGCTTCCATTACAGGAATTACCACTTTCATTTTCTCTCATAGGAAATTTTCTGCACTTCCGATTACCTTAAAATATAATTTTATAAATGATAACAATAAAAGAGGAAAGGAGAAGATATAGAGTTTGTAGTTTAGGTCATAAAACTACTGCTTGTTGGTTTTCTGCCCAATTGATTGTACTCATCATAATAAATTCAGGATCATTTATGAAGAAATGGTCATCTGAAGAATGAAATCCCTTGTTAGGGGGATATGTTACAGAGAGAACATAAGTGAAATCAGTAGATGGACATTTATTCCATACTTGCTGAGCTTAAATTGTTTTGCACACTGGATACAAATGTAGGAGTAGTCATCTACCAAGCTAGGTGAAGTGTTGTTTTTTTTTTTTTTATGACAGATTGGTTTTTTGTTTGTTTGTTTTTAATACCTGTAGCATTGGCTTTACCTGGGAAGTAGTTAGATGTGCAAAATCAAGCTCTGGACTTTCTGTACAGTAACTTAAGCCCTCCACAGGATTAAGAGGTGTGCTAAAGATTGAGAACCACTGCTTTGTGAGATGTTCTTATACATCACTTTCCTTTCACACGAAACACTTATCTGAATAAGTGAAATTATAAATGTTTATTAATATATAGGGCTTCTTCGTTACCTTTTCCCAACTAGATTGCAAGCTCTACTGGAAGAGGAATGTCCTCTGTGCTTGTTCATCATGTATTCCCAGAGTCCTGCACTGATTGTGTCATTTAGCTCTCTGCAACATTATTTCTGGTAAATGCCACCATGCTTTGAAACTTGATTCTAAAAGGTAAAGATTACATAAATAGCTTGCACAAAGAAAGTTATACTAAAATACTAAAATTAAATGTGAGGGAGAAATAGATTTGATGTTCCAGCTTATGTGCCATGGACATTTCTTATCATTACTTAACCATTATAATCTATTCAAAATCAATGCTAAAAGGCAACATTTATCTCAAAAGCATTTTCATAAATGTTCACTGTAATTAGGTTAAAGTTTATATTTATATAATACAGTTTCACTGTATAACATGTAATTATGTTTTATTGATTTAATTTAACACACATAAAAGTATTTAAGTTTATAAAATAGTTTCAAAATGCTTTCACATTCTTTGCCTCTTTTGATCAACTGGTGGGGAAGATACTTTAAAAATATCAATATTGTCACTCAGGTACAAAATAATAATGAGGAAGTTACCAACCCAAGACGTCTATTGAGAAGCATTAGGTCACACTTTTTCAGCACTGATTCTTAAGATTAAAAATATGGAGGGGTGCCTGGGTGGCTCAGTTGTTAAGCGTCTGCCTTCGGCTCAGCTCATGATCCCAGGGTCCTGGGATCAAGCCCCAATCAGGCTCCCTGCTCAGCGGGAAGCCTGCTTCTCCCTCTCCCACTCCCCCTGCTTGTGTTCCCTCTCTCGCTGTCTTTTTCTCTTTCAAATAAATAAATAAAATCTTTAAAAAAATGATTAAAAATATGGAGCACTGGGTGTTATACACAAACAATGAATCATGGAACACTACATCAAAAATTAATGATGTAATGTATGGTGATTAAGATAATATAATAAAAAAAGAAAAAAATAAAAATATGAAAATAATATGATATTTTAAAATTTTGCACCTTGCTTGAATTATGTTCACAATGATAACTCTTGAGTTTCATTCTTTAATGTCTTTTTTAAAGACCCATGTGGCTACCTCTGCAAATATTTTCTCCCTTGGCTCCTGGTCTGCTCATTTTTCTGGTCCTTGATGAGAGTATGCATAGAAGGCCTTATGGAATTTCGTGCACACATAAGATGAATCATCTTAAATCTGTATTTACTGATTTTCCAAATCATATTCCAAGAGTATTCATAATGTCTGTAGGTTATTGTTCATCTTTGACTTTAAAGCACTTATAGAAAAAAAGAATTGCCAACACAAATGTTAAGTGCAATGATCTATGACAGGCAGCATAAGGTTTCCCCTTGATATTTGCGAGACCAGGAGAAGAACAGAAATGAAGGCTCATATTCCATATGTCTAACACTTAAGTATTACATTAAACTGAAAATAACAGAGTTAAGTATGCTCTAATCTTTTACTTTGAAAAAGTCACTCCTCAAAATCATGTGGAAGAACAGAATTTAGTGCCTAAATGTGGCTATGCAGTATGCCCCTCTACTCCTCCAGCCTTGCCTCGGTCTTATACTGTGAGGCCGAACACCCCAGCCTGGACCTCTAAATCTGTCCAAAGTCTCCACAGATAATCTCCCCTTGGCTGACACTTGAGCCTAGAGGCACCCACTACAGTGGGTAATCTGTCCTATACAGGACTCAGGAAGATCCAGAAAACAGACTTGAAGCCATTTGGGCATGGATTTCCAGTGTATGGGAAACAGGACCATGGTCTGGAAGTGACACACAGGTTCTGAGTGCCCACATCCCAGAAGCCCCAGCGATTCCTCCCCCCCCAACCCCCAGGCAGAGGAAGTTGAAAGGAGATCAGAGTGTGGCCCCTTCTAGAGCATGACAAAGCAGGCAAGGTTTCTATTTGCCTCAGTCCAAGGGTGGAACTGGGCAGCACACAGGGAAAACATTTGAAGGCAACACATTCTACTTGTCCTTGCTTAATCCAGTGAATTTCCTCATGATTTCACTCCTTTATGGAATAAATAGCTTTCAAATTTTTCCCTGGAGCACTTTCCAAGGTGGCTTGAGACCTGCCCTCTAATCACTTTTCATATCATTTTGTTCATTTTTTTCTTATTATAATGGCATTATTTTAAGAAAAGAGTCATGTTGCCAGGGTAACCAGAGTGAAGAATGGGCATTGCTGCCTTTGCAGAAAACTTAACTCTTCTCAAATAAATTTACTCTGTAGGACCTCACCCATTCAATTTTGTGTGAATAGTTTACAGTTTCTGCCTGTTTCTTTAATCTTTTTCTTTGTCTCTCTCTCTCTCCAAGTGTTGCTGTCCTTTTGATTTTCTCTTGAGCTTACTCTTTCTGTACTCACTATTTAATATGGGTACATTTTCCTTTATCCCATAGATTTTCTCCTCTGTTCATTACCGCACAGTCAACACTCTGCCAAATGGTAGCCCTGGCAGCTCACTGACCCTCAGAGAACCCGGTTCTACTGGTAGCTTTTCAAGTTAGCTTAACATTAGAGCATCTGTAGCAGTCTGTGCTTAGATTATTTCTCTGCCATTACTACTGCCCCACAGGGCAGGACTGGGCTGTACAGGGTAGGCAGTGAGAAAACAGAAAGCCAACACAAATCTCTTCTCAAAGCTATTTTCCATTTCTTTTTGAAGATTTTATTTATTTATTTGACAGGGAGAGAGAGACTGAGAGCACAAGCAGGGGGAGTGGCAGGCAGAGGGAGAAGGAGAGGGAGAAGCAGACTCCCCATTGAGCAGGGAGCCTGATGCGGGGCTCAATCCCAGGACCCCGGGATCATGACCTGAGCCTAAGGCAGACTCTTAACCAACTGGGCCACCCAGCCACCCCTCAAAGCTATTTTCCACTTTTGCTTGACATTTTTTCTGTGTCTTCTCCAATAATTAAACTCTATCTCAAGATAATTTAATTGAAAGGAAGAACCAATTTAAGCGCCATAAACAAATCACTAAAGTTGGAAGGGAAATCACACAGGGTTTATGAATTTATATCAGATAAGCGGGCTAAAGATGAAGTTTTGCATACATTTAGTGGCTTTTCATATTAAGAGATTTGTTGCTATTCTTTTTTAGTTTGGGATATTTTAGTTGATGCTTTAAACCACACTACTTTATTGTGAATAAAAAATACTCACACTTTTAGACATTTTCTTAGGATACTTTCCCTCGGAATTTAAACTTAACTAGAAAATAAATTCTGATGCTCTACCAGCCTGTGTTCTCTAAAAGTCCTGTGTAATATTATATAAGCACACCTCTCATGAACCTGCAGTAGCTAAATTGCAAACAGGTGTCTTTTTCAAAGCAGGCTCATACCCTGGTGCTTTCCAAAAAGGATCATGTTTTTTTTTACACCTCATTTTAAGGGGAAACAATCTCAAATCTTTTGACTAGTAATTTTTCTTTGATGCTGCAACTTTGCTTGTTTTATCACTGAATATAAAGGAAACAGATGCTGAATTTAGAAACTGAATTGCTTAAGGAGACATCTGCAAATAGATAATGATGTTAGTGCAAAGCAGAAAACACAAAAGTCAAGAAAAATACTGAAAAAGAGGAAAAAGCTGAACAGGTATATGTGAACAAACACACACCTGGGAGGTAAGGAAAGCAAGCTTACTGGTACAATTAATGTAGTGAAAAAGCACCATGAGTGGGATCTAATTATAACCATGTTTTTGTTCAGTCGGGCTTTTTTCACCTATAACTGGATAAAAATCTTTCTCTCTCCCTCTCTCTGTCTGCACAAATCAGGTCCAAGGGGAACACTCATATACCCAACATACCCTGAGAGGACTTACCAACCAAAGTGGTCTCCTCTCCTTTATTTCTGCCCTCAACGCAGATTCACTGTACCCACCCTACTTCACAGAAGAGGTGTTAAACTCTCTGAAAGATCTCATGAAGTCTTCCTCTAGAGGTTTGAAAAAAAGGGGATTCTGGATCCTGGGGATGGGGAGGGGAGCACAAGCCCAGCCCACATATCTCTAGAGAAATTCTCTTCCTTCAAATGCCCATTCTTAAATACCCTCAGCAGGGGTGAGACTTTTCGGAATCAGATAACCATTTTGTAATATTTCCATGTAAAGTTATGTATTGTTCTAGCACTGCAGTTTGACCTAATTAACTTTGTGTATCTTGGCACTTTATTGAGAGCATCAAATTTAACTTTCTGTTTTTAGGGAAAACTTATACCTAAAGATTTATATTTCCTTATGCATTTATATTTCTTTACACATTTGCCCTATGACTAAAATTGCTACTCATTTAGGTTGACCTAGAGTATGGCGTAATGGCTTATGGACAACCTTCATTTTCCAGGAAGTATACTGAGTCTACTATCCATGATTTATGTTTCAATCTTACAAGAAAGATGTTAATGTTAATATTTTAAGTATTAACTACCAATCCTCTTAGGACCCCAAACCATTGCATGTACCCTACTTACTAATTTATTTGTATTTTTAAAGCAAATTTTATAGCAGCTCTGAATTCTGCATCCTCCTTTACGGGTATCATCATCTTGCAATTGTTCAATAAAACTAATAGCAAACCCAACTCCAGCTTTAGAATCATAAAAATAGCCTACTGTGTCTTTAATATTAATGACCTGATAATTAAAATGAAACCTGCTACTAAGCACATCCATTTTTGACCCTGTGTCGGGTGCTGTACTTTTGAACTATTCAAACAATGTCTATCTGTACATAGAATTGGTAACTAGAAGCAGGCTAGGGAGGATTCTCAATCAGTGTGGCCATCAGTCAAGCAGGGTACAGCACGTGAGGCAGTGTAGGGAGGATGGATCTAAAGAGTGAGCATTTGAAAGCCACAAAGGCCACAAAAAGTACTGGACAGTACTTTTTTAAAATTTTAATCTGTTATTACAGGATATAAAATCACAATACAAAATAACTTTTGGAAACCACAGAAAAGAAAAATAAACATGATATAATCACCCGTTTATCTAAACTCAAGAGGAAGTCTCAAGACTTAAATAGCAATTCAGCAATTCTTCTTTTTCATAGGAGAGAAAAAGTTGTGGAGATGAGCAGACAAGAGAAGCCAGGTGTTTTTTCCCATAGGGGAATATTTTAGAGATTCATTTCTTAAACTTTGAGTCATAAATAGCTTTCATTTTAACATACAATTTTGGAATCTCCTTAGGAAATTTAAAAATAATTCAGTTGCATTTTATGGCATGCAATACATTCCATGAATTAAATTAATTATGATAGTACTAAAGATTGTCATACCAAATTCATTTTAATGTAATGTGTAATATTATTTATTACATATGGACAAATGGAAAACGATGTATTTTATTGCTTTATGCAGAAAAAAACTTGATTATCAAAAGTGAACTTTGAAGTTACACCTCAAGATGGATTTAGGGCATGAGTTAACACTAAAAATCTGGATTGTGTTTTGACTGGGAAGAGGCTGAATGCCTGGGTTTGAATCCCAGTCAGCCATGTGTCCCCATCACAGCCTTGCTACTGTTAGGCAAGTTGTTTTACTTTTCATTTCAATTTCCTTAGTTGGATCGTGGGAGTAAAAATATCATGTGCATCTGGCGCCTGGGTGGCTCAGTCGTTAAGCGTCTGCCTTCGGCTCAGGTCATGATCTCAGGGTCCTGGGATCGAGTCCCACATCGGGCTCCTTGCTCTGCAGGAAGCCTGCTTCCCCCTCTCCCACTCCCCCTGCTTGTGTTCCTGCTCTCGCTGTCTCTCTCTCTGTCAAATAAATAAATAAAATCTTTAAAAAAAAAATATCATGTGCATCATACAATATTTTAAGAAGTAAACAGGTTAATATGCACAAAGAGCTTCTAATAGTATCTAAAGAGCTTCTAATAGTATCTAAAACATGTACGAACTCAACAAATATTGTCAGTGTTCTACTGCACACACAACATCAATCACATATACATACGTATGTTTAATGTCAATATAACTTTTAAGTGTTTAAAAGAAAAATATAGAAGAATATCATGATGACTTCAAAGTAGGAAAATATTTCTTAGTTAAAATATAAGAAAATAATATCCATAAAAATAATAAAGACATATTTCATTACATGATAATTTAAAACTTCTATATAAATAAAGTGACCACATACAAAATTAAAATAAACCACAGATTGGAAAAAGATATAATATATATTTTTATATTATATATATACATATATATATAACAACTTTTAAAAAGATTAGTATTTTAAAAGACTAAGTCAATCAATGTAAGACAAGGTCCAACAGGAAAACATATAAAAAAATTAGGATAGCAGCTCATGGAAAGGAAAAACCTGAAAACCTGAAAAGGGGATCCATCTTATTAGAACAATTCAAAATCAGGCAAATGAAAATAAAAACTGAGATAATGCTTCATATACACTGGATTGAAAAAAAAAATAAAAGACTGGCACTACCAAGCGAAGGTGTGGAAATCAGACAACTCTCACATAGTTGATGAAATATAAATTGACAAACTGAAATGTACCATACTACATAGTGGTTCTACCAGTAGGTTTTATTCTAAAGCGCTCTCAGGAATGTGCTTAAGAGGAGACATAAATGAGTATTGATTGCAGTTCTCTTTGTAATTAAGAATACTTGGAAACACTTTATAAATCCATTAATAAGACAAGGGGTGTATAAATTGAAGAATAATAAGCCAATGTACTATCATGGAATGAAAATGAAAGAGTTATACGGCAAAATGGTATTATTTATATAAAATGAAAAAACAACAAAAATGTATATTATTTATGAATGCACAAGTATGTATGCAAACTCGTATATGAGAATAATGACAACAAATTATGAAAACTGTTATCTCTAAGAGGTGAGAAATCATTTAAAAAATGTTCTGTAAGTAGACTTACTTATATCTTTACTTTTAACTTGTTTAAATATATATATATATACATATATATATATATGTTTGATAGAGCTAGAAAATCATTACACAGGTATTCATTATATTAAGTTCTCCTTAGTTGGTATGTTTAAATCATTTCATAACAAAAAATCAATTTAAAATACATTAAAATATAATAAATTCATGTACCTGAGTTACAACATTAGAGAGGCAAAAGTGCCTTAAAAATTAGATTATTGTAATTTGTGCATTTTACTTTGAGTATCCAACAGATTATTGTGTGTTCATTTTTATTATTTTTCAATTTTAACTTTACTGAAAAATAAAATTGTGAGATGTTTAAAGTGTATATCATGGTGATTTGATATATACATTGTGTAAGAATTTCCTCCATCTGTTTAATTAACACATCCATCACCTCACATATTAATTAATTAATTAATTAATTAATTAATTTAGTGAGAACATTTGAGTTCTACTTGCTTAGCAAATTTAAATTATACAAGACAGTGTTATCAACTATAGTCACCATGTTATACATTAGCCCTCCAACCTTACTGATCTTACAGTGAAAGTTTGCACCCCTTTACCAACTTCTTCCTATTTCCCCCACCTCCCAGCCTCTGGCTACCACTCTTCCACTCCCTGTTTCTATGAGTTTGACATTTTTTTTTTAAAGATTGTGCATATAAGTGATATCATGCAGTATTTGTATTTCTCTGACTTAGTTCATTTAGCATAATGTCCTCAAGGTCTATTCATATTGTCACAAATGGCAGAATTTTCTTTTTACCCATGGCTATAATCTCCACATCTCTTTTATCCATCCATCCATTTATTGACAAATATGTTGTTTCCATATTTTGGCTATTGTTCATAATGCTACAATGAACATGGGAGTACAGATATCCCTTTGATAACCTGTTTAGTTTCCTTTTGATATATACCTGGAAGTGGGATTGCTAGATCATATATTAGTTAATTTTTAATTTTTTGAGGAACCTCCATACTGTTTTCTATAGAGGCTGCACCAGTTTACATTCCACCAACTTCACATCCTCACCAACACATTTCTTATCTTTTTGATAATAGCCATTCTAACAAGGTGGTATCTCACTGTGGTTTTGAGATTTGCATTTCCCTGATGATTAGTGATGCTGAGAACCTTTTCATATACTTTTGGCTATTTGTATGTCTTCTTTGGGGGAAAACTGTCTATTCAGTTCCTCTACCTATGTTTTTATTGGGTTGTTTGTGTTATTGCTATTGAGTTGTGTTTCTTATATATTTTGGATATCAACCCCTATCAGATAACATGTTTTATAAATATTTTCTCTCATTCCATGGGTTGTCTTTTCATTTTGTTAATGCTTCCCTTTGCTATCCAGAAGCTTTTTAGTTTAATGTGGTCCCACTTATTTATTTTTGCTTTTGATGTCAAATAAAACAAACAAACAAAGAAAACAACAAAAAAACCCACAAACTATTGCCAAGACCAACGGCAAGGAGCTTAACTCCCATGTTTTTTTCCAGGAGTTTTATGATTTCAGTTCTTACATTCAAATCTTTAATCCATTTTGAGTTGATTTATGTGTATCATGTAAGAAAAGGGTCCAATTTAATTCTTTTTAATGACAAAAAAAGCTAGAGTGCTTCAACATGCTTTATGCCAACGTTTCTCTGCAAAAATACATCATTTCTACTGATGCCTTTCATTCGAAAGAAATAAAAGTCCACATTACATTTAATCAATGTTAAATGTTGAATATAATTGCAGTTGAATATAATTATCACTCTGTTTTCTCTTAAAGCTTTCTAAGTATTACCAAATACTTATATACTCCCTGTGCTATATAAAATTTTGATTGCAGAATTATTAATATTTTAGGTCCTTATTAACTTTTTGTATTTCAATATTAATTATTTTTAGATTTTCTATTTTACCCTTTTTGATTTTTGTCCTTTATGAGTGCGATTAAACAATATATAAGAAACAAGAAAGACAATTTAAAATTATGATATTCATAAACATTCATAACCAAATTCATATTCACCATGTAAAATCACCTGAAAGTCTGAGTCTTGAGTATGTTCATTCAATCTCCCCTAATAGCTCTAAATATATACTTGATCACTCAAACTGTTTTGTATTTATGAGGAAAGAATTTATATTATTGAAACTATTCACTGATTTTTCAAAGTAGAAATTCAAAATGTTAGTGTAGTCTTCCATTACTTGATACCACCCACCTTCCAAACCAATACATTTTCAACTTTTCTGTGACTTCCACTCAGCAAACACTGATTGGGAAATAAATCCACAAAATCAGACATGCTAAGGCTTAGATATCATTGTGGCATAATTACATGCATGGTTCTCATAGCAAATATTAATTATTTAAGATTTATGTCTTACAAATTACATTTAGTTAAACACACCTTGCAGGCAAACTGTTTTAGCATAGCTGGCTAAGAAATATCTATTTGATAAAGTCCCTGATTAACTTCTGAAAGGATAAAGGGGACCAATATTATATGTACCAAGGACTGTGCAGCACACTGATGAGTGTTGTGAGCACTTATATATTATTTAAACTTTACAGTGACAGAGCATATGTGATGTTATTAAATAAATGTTGTAGATGTTAAGGGAAATGTCTCGAGTAGTGAAATTCCTTACCCAGAGACATATAAATAGTAAGGGTTTATCCGAGTCTATAATCTATGTTCTTACTAGCATTTCACCATTCTGCCTCTGGATCCACCCTGATTTAGCAAAGACTCATGATTTCATAAACCCAAACAAGAGAGTTGGTATGAATGAAATCAAGAGTTAAAGCTAGTCCCTGATTTGGGGAAGGATTTAACAATAGGAACTAAACTCAATTATTGGGTGTTCAGACTTGCAATAGTTCCAAATCACACATGTTTTACCCATTTAGACATGTAGTACCAGAATAGAAACACCTATCAGTAAGAAGTGAGAAAGGCGACATCACAGAAACAGCAGCCTATAAACACTGATATTACAAAAAAAAAGAGCTTCACAGTTCTCAGCAACCTGTTGGTACACAGTACAATAATATAAACTTTAAAAGACTCCAAATGCTTAAGGGAAGTCTACTTTCTTATTTTGGGGGTGTATTGTATTTAAGAATATTTACATAAAAGTGGTTAAAATAGTGTAAAAATATATGGTGGTGTTAGAAACATAAGGATTCCACAGAAGCTTAAGCTCCCTATCTATGATGTGGTCATGCCTTTCAGTATCTGTAAAGCTCTCCTCTGTACCACCACCCCAGAAGATAGCAAATTTTAAAGGGCTTCATATGAAAAAACAAACAAACAAGCAAGCAAAAACTGGCAGCCTTTGTACCTGTTGGTTCTTCCAGTTGGCACGTCAAGAATGTAAAGACAGAGTTAGAAGTGCAAGGAATTTATTGGAGGAAATGCTGATGAGAGATAAGGGGAGAAGAGTGTAACAGGAGTAGGCTTCCTGAAATCATTCAGATAATTCTACAGGTCTGATACCTGTTGGGTAGGCAAAGTCTCAGCCTTCACTGCAGTCTGAAAAAGTCTCAGTAAGCCCCTGTGGGAGTTCAAGCACAAAGTCTGTTGGAAGAGAAGTCCCGCACAGGGCAGAATTGGTTGGGCTTAACATCACCATGCTCACCCTTTGGCTGAGAGCTGCCTGGGAAGATCATGGCCTCAGGCAAATGCTGTGTTGATCCAGAAGGCAGGTGGAGGGTGTCAGGAAATGAACTCTTTACAGCTGATCATCCAGTTCTGTGAAGGGAGATCCAGGCAGTGCTCTTTCACGTTGTCTTTGACACACATTCGGCAGCCACAGTCTTATTCCACTGATTTTTAACCCCTTTCCCTTTATTTGATCCTAAGATAGTCTTCTGACTCTTTCTGACTCTACTCTTTTCTCCTAATTTCCATTATGGCTGATTTGAGTCTGAAACTACCACCCTTGTCTTGTAGCAACATCACTTGTTCCTATCTGTTCAGTATGGATTCCTGTTCGGCATGGAGAACTAAATCTTGACCCTATGTTCCTAATCCAGACACTGTGCTCTGCTTTTCTGCATAGTGGAACCTACCAAGTTCAAGTGTGATTTTGGCCCAGAACTCAGGATTGATGGTAATATCATTTGTCTTCTATTTAATGCTTTTAATTTAAAATAATGAATATGTCTTGAGTATCAATTCCATTCTAAAGTTGATTACTTAGGAACTTAACATATGAGTCACCTCAATTTTTGAAGGATTCTTAGTGAATAAATATAATGCATTTATATGAGCATGTAAACATGTGTAACTTGAATTCAGTCTTCTTTCTTTCCTTCCTTCTTTCCTTCCTTCCTTCCTTCCTTTTATTGGTTGAAAAGCTGCACATTTGAACAGAGATGCTTATCCATGTCTACAAAAAGTACATATAAGGAGGAAGGGAAACCAAAGTACAGTAAGATAACTTCATACCCTTGAGGGCAGCAAAAATAAAAAAGGCAATTGTTACTGTGTTGTTGAAAGTGTAGAGAATAGGCAACTGTCATACACTGCCTGTGAGAGTGTAAAATGGGGCAACAACTTTGGAAATAACCTAGCAGTTCCTCAAAGTAGTATACTTAGAGTTACTACATGATTCAACAATCCCACTCCTAGGTATATAAAATGAAAACATATGCCCATCCATAGACGTTTTTTTGTATATGGATATTCATAGCAGTATTATTAAAAGTATCAAAAATG
Organism: Eumetopias jubatus; assembly: GCF_037043125.1. Classification (NCBI taxonomy): domain Eukaryota; kingdom Metazoa; phylum Chordata; class Mammalia; order Carnivora; family Otariidae; genus Eumetopias; species Eumetopias jubatus. Next base: position 123,829,691 of record NW_028274808.1, on the reverse strand, counting down.
TGCAAACAATCCAAATGCCCAACAACCAATGAAGAACAAACAAAAGGTGTTATATTCTAAAAATGAAGTGCTTATTGATACTCTAACATTAATAAATCTTGAGATCATTATGCTAAGTGAAAGATACTAACCCCAAAAGCCACATATTGTGTAGTTCCATTTACATCAAATGATGGAAAATCTCCATCTATAAATAAAGAAAGTAGAATAGTAGTTTCCAGGAGCTGGAGGAAGGAAGGCATATGCAGTGATTGCTAACTGGTACAGAATTTCTTTTGGGGTGAAGAAAATGTCCCATAATTATATAGTGGTGATAGCTGCACAATCTTGTGAATATACAAACAACAACAACAACAAAACCCACACTGAACTGTGTGTTTTAAAAGGGTGAATTTTATAGTATGTGAATTATATCTCACTAAAACATGCACACACACAATCAAAAGTGTTTTTTTTCCCTCTACAAGACAGAAAGTATTAAAGAAAAATCCAGTTATTATCTGAATATTTGGTTTTAATGCTGGCTATAGTAGCCAGCTTTCAAGATAACCATGAATTCTCTTCTCCCTACATACAGCTTATATGGTTCACTGACATATAATTTGGTCTATTTAACCAATAAAATACAGTAGAAATGATGATATGTGTCTTCCAAAATTAGATTATAAAGACACTGTGGCTTCCATTTGGTCACTTTCAACCTTGCACCAATCTTTCTGGGAAAGGCAGTCATGCCACACATGGCATGAAAGACAAAATGGCAAGGAACTGAAGCCCCCTCCAACAGCTATGTGAGCGGGCTGAGATGTGAGTGGGCTCATCTTCCAGGATGGGTCAAACCTTCAGAGAAATGCAGCCTAGGCTAACAGCTTGATTGTGACCTCAAGATGGACCCTGAGCCAGAACTATGTAGAACCTCAAAAACTGTGTGAGAGAGTTAATTTGTTGTTTCAAGCTGCTAAATTTTGAGGTAATTTGTTATGCAGCAATAGATAACATACATTGGCAAACTTCTAGACATAGAGATGATGGTGATAGGTATGTCTTTATATATACATATTTTTTCATATTTTATTGTTATTTATTTATATTTTTTATTTTATAAATATATGTTATTGAATATGTAAATATATAATATACAAAACACCAAATATATTTACATATTTAATTAAAATATATACTATGCATATTATATTATTATATATATACTATGTATATTATATTATTATATTGATACTATCCTCATAGAAAAAAGATTTAAATAAAAGAGAATAGAGATTATAGGAGAAAAATGCACTAACTGAGAGAAATGAAATAAATACTGTGTGAGAGTTATGTGTTCTCTGAAGTTAATACAAAGAAAAGGGTAATGAACGCGTTTCTTAACAAAAAGAGTAGAATAATGATGGATACAATAAAGACTACTCCCCATGAAAGCCCTAGAGCATTACATGCATTTTCAACAAGTGATTAAGTGCATTAACTAAATATAATAAGGTACAAGCAACCATAAACATCTAAACTGCTTGAGATACATACACTCAAAAGCAAAATCAACATCAGATGAAATTTTAATGTACTTTTTATGATTCTTACTGTGAGAGCTTTATAGAACAGTGCTGAATAGAGGGTTGAGGGTGGAACTGAAATAACTCTGAAAACTCAGATTATTGATTTGATGGTTTATAATCATCCCTCTGTGCCTTCACAAATGTTGGAAGTCCTTTAAATTCAGATCTAGACAAGAATAGAATTACAAACTAAGGAATATCAGAATTTTAAAGATTTTTTAAGATTTATTTATTTATTTGTCAGAGAGAGAGAGTGCACACAAGCATGGGGAGTGGCAGGCAAAGGGAGAAGCAGGCTCCCCACTGAGCAAGGAGCCCGATGCAGAACTCGATCCCAGGACCCTGGGATCATGACCTGAGACGAAGGCAGAGGTTTAACCGACTGAGCCACCTAGGCATCCCGGAATATCAAAATTTTAATATATAGAATACAAAGAATTTTTAAAACAGTGCAAAGATTATACTTTGTTCTGGGAACAAAGACTATTTCAATCGTCTTGTGTGTTTTGTAATAGTCATATAATATAAAGCATCTGAAATATGACTATATAAGCAAATGTGCATTAACTAACATCTGGTTGAAGCATTTTCCTAAAACATACATGTGGTAAGTGAAGGAGGAAGGAGCAGACAGAGTACCCTTAAATCAAAGATGCTACTAGTAGAGCAAATGGGTTTTGTTTGTTTTATTTGTTTTTCATTTTTGTTTTGTTTTAGTTTTCTTCCAGTATATATTTTCAAAGGCTATGTTGTCAATATCTTTCAGTATTACCAGTAATCATTTATGAATTGGTTTTCCTTGAGAAATAATCTTACAACTTTCTGAACAAAGTTAAGACTATGAGAATCAAAATAACAAAAAATAATATCTAATAATTATACAATTATTCTGGATTAATTGTATATGATTTACAATGTTTTCTTCTCACAGTAACATGATTTAGGTACTGTTATTCTCATTTTACAGGTGTATAAATTGCAACAGAGACGTTAAGTAACTGGTCCAAGGGGACACAGATTAATTTAATGCTTCTATCCATTCATCTTTGTTTTTTCCTTCTAATTACATTCAGTAGCATCACGCTGAGTTTCCAATGTATCCTTGCACCTCTGGTGTGTCCCTCAACCTTTCAAAGACCAGCAGACAAGTCTGTTAGCTCTAGTATGCCCTCTATATCACACTTTCTGTGATATTTATGGTCAGTTACAGATCGCCATTAATCCTTATAGAGAAAATGAGGAACAAATATTGTTTTCTGCTTTTATGTGGTCTTGGACAAACAAGACAAAACAATAATTAAGCAAAGAAAAGCAAAATAAGATACTAATCCCAAACTTCATCAGAATTTACAACCAAAATGATTGAAAATTTACCTTAACATTTCTGAGCAAATTTAATTAAAATCAATCTTCTCGTTGAATTTTTTAACACACAATGGGATAGGAAAAAAATGAATACCCATATTGACTTATAAAATCTTGCGATAATATACTGTTAGAGCCATAAGCAAACTTACTTTACACATGAGGACCATGAGACCCAGAAAGTCTGTTATTGCCCAAAGTCAAACCACTGGGATTAGGACATAGATAACTTTTTTTCTTATTACACATTTTTTCCATTTGCTGTGATTTTTGTAAATGTTTATCTTCAAGGTTCTTGTTCACTGGTGCTTTCTTTGCCCAATACATTAAGTTACAAGTTCCTAGTCTCACTATTTTTCTTTCTTGTGTAAAATGATGAATACTTAGCTATGAAGTATACATTTGAAAAACATTTCAAATTACATTAAGCTTTAGTAGAGGTACAAGGGACTTTTTAGAAGTACTAGGTAGTAAACAGTACTAGGTTGGTTCCATAAGAATATAGTCATATATTACTTGTTCACAAACTAATTAATGAAATTTCTAGGTCATGGACACTCAATATCTGATTTTGTCAGAAAAGGTCATATATGTATATATATACTCTCTCTCTCTCTATATATATATAGAGAGAGAGAGAGAGAGAGAGTCAGATTCCTATGTAGGCATATTTATATACACGCATGCACATACACAAAACCTGTTAAATAAATATCAGGGACTCATGGATTTCCTCAAAGTCAATCCATGACCTGAGCCCTGGGCCTCATTTTAGATCATTGTTGAATTCTTCATCTTTATTATTGCTTATAATGCCCATTTTCCTGCTCAATAGTGTAAAATAAACCTCTGAAAGTCGGTAGAAATCATAGCATCTTTGGTCAAGTTTATCAGTTTGATGGACGGCTGTTGAAAATGACTTATTTACATGATGTGTATTAGGTGCTTTATTTACCCATGCCACACTTATTTCCTATTTTCCTAGATGATTCACATTCAGCTGCATTCACCATGATAGAAAGAAAAATTTGAATTTAGGATAGTACCACTTTTTACAATTATATTCTAAATAATTAATAAATTGAACCTTAATTTTGAGAATCTTCACATCACATGAGATATAAATGAAAGTCTTCAGAAAAAACTGACGACACTTTCTGAAGATTTTCCTAAAATAGGGAGAAAAGCAAAATGCTCCTGGGTTGAGGCTATTCATTCCAATTTTACCGTAAAGCAAATATTTTACTTTGAAATAGAAATCTTCAAAAATAAGGGTCTGTAATGGAACTGCTGACAAATCCTTGGCTATGCAGCTGCTATTGGGTACAACTATAATGACGTACATATTTCTTTGTGAAGGAATCGAAAGCGGCAATAATAAAGCTTAGTTTTATCATATTGAAATTCTCTTTCTCTCTCTCTCTCCTTTCTCTGTTTTTTTTTTTTTTTTTTTTTTTTTTTAACCTCCAGGGAGAAAAACAATTAGAGACAGACAATCTAGCTAAATAGACTGGGAAACAGCCTTGCTGTTTCTCTGCTTCATTACCCTTCCTCTTTCTTCTCTCACATTTTCCACAAATGGCTTGATTATGTTTACCTGACATCCCCATACTTCCCCGCCGACTGGCTGTGGGTGGTTTGAAGCCAAGATAGACAATGTTTGCTACAAACATTGAGAGTCTTTTGTAAAGAGGCCAGTCTTTGTGAATATGTAGTTGTAACTTCAATATGTCTGTGACTGTAGTTTCCCAGAATTCAAAAGCACTTTCTGAAACTAGCCTTACACAATAGTTGTAAGTGGAAGCAAGATTGCTCTGGGGTGCAAACGCTCCATGTTAGCTAAGCAAACGCAGAGTCAGAGGTTAGGAATTCATGCCATGAATAAGAAGCATGCCCCCTAAAAGGTTGATCAAATGTTGAACTCCTTTATACTTTCAGAAGTCAGTGCTTTTAGAAATATGGCTGCCATGTTTTGATGCCCTTTTACTCCCAAATCCAGCAGGATAATGGCCTCTAACTGTTGCACTGAAATAAAGTGCTTTTTCTAAGATGAAGCCCTTTGCAAGCACAGTCTGGGATGAGAGCTGCGGAGAAATAACAAGCAGCAGAGCTGATTTTCCTGAGCTCTTTATGGACTGAGCCATAAATCTATAACGATGTGAAGGCTTCAGAGATTTCCTAGTTGCCCTCATAAGAAATAGACATCATTCTATTTTCTGACAGTTCAGGTAGTAGAAGTAGGCACATTTTCCCCATTGTCACCAGGCTATGAATCTGAGTAACTAATCCACTGATAATTAGATGTGATGCCTCAAATTAGAAACCAATATTACACATGTGAATTAATGGCATTTCATTATGTATTACTGTCACCATTAATAAACTGTGACTAGATTAAGCTTTTCAGCCCTGAGGTAACTCAGGAGAGTTCTGTTCAAGTCCAGTTTCAATCAAGGACAGTATGAAATGATGAATGTAGGAACCGAAATACACTGAATGTATCTTAGAGGCAAAACCATCTGGAGCTTCCCAGTGTGTGTGAGTCAAATTCCTCTCATGCTGGACGACAGCAGAGCATTACAGAATGAAAGGTAAATGGGGATTTAGAATCCTCAGTGACTCTCAGTCTACCCAACAGATGAAACAAGTCATACTCATTGATTTTAAGTTAGACTGGTCACAAAGTGACCCAGTTCACTGAGTAGAAGGAACTTGGTCTGGACTCATGAAACCTGAATCCCTGAAAATCAAGCTTCGTTTAGCCAGTGATAAAACTGAATCAAGAGCAGAAGCTGAATTTAATAGGGACCCCTGTGATTCTCCTTTCTCATTTGCAACCTCTAGGTTCACTGGCTTGTTACAGCTGAACAGGCAGCATTTATGCAGTGAATAAAAACCTGCCTTCCCTACATCTTCACCCCTCTTCTCAAATCATGCAGTGTTTCCAAGCTAAAATAGTCTGGTGTTTTAAATGAAAAGAAATGCTATAACCTTATCTCTGCATTAGTGGAGCATGGAGGACAATTTAGGTCAGCTCAAATGACTAACCAACAGAGAGGCCCTCCTTCTTAGCCTCTATCAAGGGTTGGCCTTGGCCTGTCACTTTGGAACAAAATCCCCACTTTTTTGTCTGTGTGTGTGTGTTGGAGGGGGGCACATATCACTGGTTTGCCACCTGTAAGGGTACTCCCCATGTTGTGTCTAAGATTGAGAAAGCAATTCATTTTTCAGATTTGGAAGATTCCCTCTTCTTTTCACCAAACACATTTACACATGTGTATGAATCTCTCATATTTAATACTACACACACACACACACACACACACACACACACATATATATATATTTAAAGTGAGGTAATATAAAAGAAAATGTAATGTTTTTTCCTATATTCCAAATTTTTGTATTCTCTTTTCCCCCATATTATCCATCTGCCATCCTAACTTATTCCCCCCTCTCTATTCTCCTTAGATATAATAATCGTTTTAAAATTGGGATTTTCTTTTGGAACATATCATGATTCCAGGTACTACCCCATCCCCTGGCCATTTGACTGAACTTCATCATGGATGGTGTGTCTTTCTCTTAGCCAGACATGGCTTAGATGGTATAGGTTTTATTCTTTTAGTTTCCTCACACTAACATGTGTAGTCCTGAATGATGTGAAATCCTTCCAAAATCCAATGTAACTTTTGAGAAAGTCGGTGTACCTTTAACTTTGCCAATGCTGTTGTGAGCTCTATTCTTTCAGTTAGTTAAAAAAGCAGTATTCTCTCTCCCTTTTTTCTATCATTAAAAAAAAATGTAATTAGTTTGCTCCAGAGTATTTCTAAAACCTACTATTAATCTATGATTTTTTTTGGTATTATAATCCCTAAATGCCATGCAGTTTGTCTCTGCAAGAACCAATGAGTTGATATACTCATGCCTTTGAAGTCTCTAACCTTCCATGCGGTTCTATTCACTCCAGTAAGAATCACCTTCATCAAGTATCAATTTCTCTTTCAGAGAAACATACATCATATGTTTACATGTTTACATGTAAACATGTTTACAACATATCCTTGTAATTGTATCTCAAATTAAATTTATAGTTAAGGGATCTTCTTGTGACTGTTAATGACTGGGTTCAACAAAATGAAAAAGGAGGAGGAGAATTAAATTTGTCTATTCTGTACTATGTATCTTATATGCATCCTCTCATTTTAGACTCAGAGCAAACCTGAGAAGGAAGGAGTATCATTTCCTTTACATAAATGAAGAAAGTGAGACTTATACATACCAAGAAATTTTCCTAAATTCCTAAAGCTGACGAAACTTTAGGCCCTTTTTAATTCCCTGTTCTAGAGAGGCAGGGAGATATGGAGGGTACGCAAAGGGTGGGGAGGGCTGTTTGCCACTGCCAAGAAACAAGGACACTATATTTAAGGTAGCAGGGGTCTGCTTGTTTTATTAATTCATACATGTATAGTCTCTAAATATTTTTATCAATATTTGCACAAGTAATGTGTGAGTGCCTGAGATATAAAAGAATATTATATAAGAAAATAGAAGGAAACACTGTGCAAATTAACCCATTTTGCAGATTATGTGCTAATTGTCCGTGTACATTTGTTGAAAAAAATATAAATGATAGAGGAATCATACTAACACTTAATAACATAAATAGACATGACTAAAAATCATTGAAATTATAAACTTCAGCATCATGATCAGGCATATCCTGCTGACAATTTAATTTCTGCAAATGTATTTGGCAATTTGAATTAAAGTGTACATTGCATGGAGTATGAGTGTTTCCTTTTAAGTACTTCGTTAGGCAATATGCAATAACAATATGAAACAATAAACAATTCATATAAATATTGGAAAAGGAGTATTTTGAGGAATAACATAAAGATAAAAGCAGTAAAACATGACAGGTTACTTTGAAGTTCACAGAATTACATGTTTCTTTTCCCATTTTCCCACAAAAAAAAAGTTAAACATTACCTGCTGTTATGTTCAAAGATGTTGAGTATATCCTGGAGGGCAATAAAAATTCCATTACTATAAATATTTAATTTGTATAGAGTCCCAAATACATATTCTTATTTATGAATGATATAATGTAATAATGGAGAAAGACCAGTAAAACATATAAAAAGATAAAATGCTGAGATTTGGAGATTAAAAGAACACCTATAAAATGGGCTTTGGTACTATCCCTGGGAGGGGCATTTGCATTAAGATAGGTGGGGATGAATAGATTTGTCATACTAAGAGCAACCTCTATAGATCACTGTACACTGACTCATTTCCTTGTCCCCACACTCAGGTCGTCCTTAGGGCCCCTGGGGTAAGCTCATCAGTGTTGGGCAGTCACTTTGTACAGGTGGTGGAGCTGTTGCCATTAGAGGGCTCATGGGTCCAGCAGGGCCAGCAAGTGCTGGGGTTTACTTCCAAGGGTTTCCACCAGTCAATACCACTCAAGCAATAGCTTGTTTGGCTTGACAAATACAATAGCTATCAAATGGTTTGCTTTCCATATGTGTTTTATTAGCTAAGAACAATGATCTTCTGTGAATTTCAACTCATGTGTCTCTACAGTATGGCGCTGATGGAAGATACCAGAGGTAAAGAAACAACCCAGTCACCCATCCTCTTATGATGCCCAAACAAACAAAAACAAAACAACATTTTTTGCCTTGAGGTGGAAAGTAAAGACAAATATGCAGTTTTTTAACTTATTAGTATCAAAGAAAATTTAGTTGCTGATATAAGGGAAAAAATAATGATAATGTGCTTTATTCTAATTTTTTATTAACATATAATATATTATTTGTTTCAGGGGTACAGGTCTGTGATTCATCAGTCTTACACAATTCACGGCACTTACCATAGCATATACTCTCCCCACTGACTAAATTTTATGTAAGAAGATAACTATGTAAGAAATTTCTTTGAAATTGGAAAAGTGCATAAAAGAAAGAAGAAGAGAAATTAAATGAAAATATTGACTCCTAATTCATTGGATTACAATCTTTTCATAGGAAAACAAAGAATTATGTTAACAAATACTTACTGTTTACCATATGCTACCCTGTTCTAAACACTTGACAGGTTTCATCTCATTCATTCTCAAGACACCAGAACAAGAAAGGTAGTATTATTAGCACTATTTTACAGGTAAGTAACTGAGGCTCAGAGAGGTCAAGTAATTTCAGTGCTGAGGGTTGACAATGACGTTATAACTAAATGGTTCAGTAAAGCCAACTGCCCATATTCATTCAGATTAATACTAAATGCTAATTATAAAAATAAGAGTTAACAAGGAGCAAATGTGAGGCACTTCCTATGGATCACCTTGCTCAATTCTGCTAACAACTTTATGGAACAGAAATTTCCATTTTTTATCATCTTATATTTGAAGAAAATAAGGCTTGGAGGGGTTAGATAACTTTTTCAGAATCACTCAAATAGTAAGTGTTCAAAGTGAGTTTCTTGGACAAACTACCCACTTTAACTCCAGAACTATTTCTCTTATCTCCTATTATATATAATTTTATATTCTCTAAGAAGTCATGTCGTACACAAGGTGAACCTACACATACTTAGATGTTATTTTGTCATTACTCTTACTATATCTATACAAAAAACAGGATTGCAAGTATATAGGAAAAAAGAAGTCTTTGTGCACACTCTAACAGATTACTCGCCTTCTGCTTACTCCAGAGAAAGATTCCAAATTTTATGTTGCAATAAAAGGACTGGCACAAGTTTTAGACTGTTGACCTATACTGCTTCAAGATTTTTAATGTGAAAAATAGAACATCGAAACTGGACTTCTAGTGAAACACATTGTCCTATAATTTGCCTCTAGATAAACACACAATTGGGTTTTATAGAGTATAAATATATATCATTTAAATAATTCATAATGGTTAAAGGGATTGAAATAAATACAAAGTAAGGTTGCTAGCCTTTTGAAATAGTTGCTAGAGATTGTTTTTCTTAAAAGCCAATATTGCTTATATTAATTTCTCCTTTTTCCTATGTAATGTTCAAGGACTTCTAAAAGTGCATACTTTTTAGCCTTTTATTTATTTATACGAGATAATTCTGGCAAACATACAACCACTGGCTGTAACAAATGTGACGATGGAGCAAATAAAACTATACTTCATTTATTAAGTTGCAGGCTAGTGCTGTTCAGTTTGTAACCAATTTCTGGAAATAACATATTTTTGATAATTAGTTGCCTGGCTCTCTTCAGAGCTTGAAAAAAATGGAAATGTAGATGTGAACTACAAAATATTAATGCTATTGTCTGGTTTGCAATGGTCTTGGCCACTCTATTGGACCAATGCTTAGGAGTCACATTATGTACTATTCCAATCCACCACACAGGCTAAGGAATTGTCTCCCCTAGGAAGCCGCAAAATAAACTGGCACATCTTCTTGGGACAGTAATTTTAATATTCTTTAAAATATTTTCATATGCAAACACAGATATGTCATGAAAAAGAGGGGAAAACCCCCAAATGTTCTTAAAAGACTTAAAATTCACATATATAGAAAGTCTCTTACGATTCCATGTCTCAGTCCCCCTTTTGCCATTATCGGTACACTTAGCTTGGGCTTCTTAAGAGCAAATGTTTGAAAACACAAGGGGATACCTTGGTAAAATACATGTAGGGAGAAATTATCCCCCCACTGGTAGGGATTAGGATGACAATCTTTATTTTCTTCCCTGGCAAGCCAGCACTGCACAGTTGCATTCAGGTCTTTCATTTTTATGATGAAACTAGTCCTCAGCAAAGGGTAATTTTTTGCAATAACCCTTGCCCACTCACAGGCTAGAATGCAAGCTTATAAAACAAACTCACAAATATGTCTTATAAGTCTTAAGACTACAAATATACACTGGTTGGAGTACATATTTGAATATTGCTCTCATTTATCAAAAAGAGAGGTGGGCAGTTAGAATCCCAAGAGTTTGGATCTGGTTTATAGATATGTTTTATTTTACCCACTACTTTTTCTTGCAAAAAGAGATTTGGGGCTCCCCCGCCCCCGCCGATAGTGCTCTCATAGACAAGGGGAGTTTTCCTAAAAGCCACCTGACTTTCTGCCAGAAGTGTGGCAAGCACCAATGCCACAAAGGGGCATGGTGCGGGAAAGGCAAAGATTCTCTTTATGCCCAGGAAGGCAGTGTTTTGACAGGAAGCAGAATGGTTATGGTGGGCAGAGTAAGCTGATTTTCTGGAAAATGGCTAAAGCTAAATAACACTATGCTGAGGCTTGAATGTGTTGAGCCCAACTGCAGATCTAAGAGAATGTTGGCTATTAAGAGATGCAAACATTTTGAATTGGAAGGAGATAGGGGCCAAGTGATCCAGTTCTAAGTTTCATATTTTGTTATACTAAGAAGACAATAAAATCTTGAGGCTCCAAACAAAAATCACGTATTATCAGTTTCTCTTGAAACAGAGAGATCTAGCAACAATTTGCCCACATTCTTGGATAGTGACAATCTGTACTACTCAAATAGTGAGTGGCACGTCATGCAGATTCTTTGTTCTTCAGTTGGCCACACTCCCCACCAATCCCTATTACTTACTGATTTCATTCACCCTCTCTCATTTATTTCACCTCTCTGGCCTTTGACTATCAAGACAATTAAAACAAGCACATACTAATTTACCATTTTGACTACTAAGTCATCCATTAAGTAAAGCTGTTTAGTCCAAATGACTGAACTACTTATGAATGGAAATGGCCTAACTATGATACATACATCTCACAGTAGCACTGATTCATTGCTTGCCAAATGTCAGTGCGGATACATTATTTTTTAATTAATAGTAAATTTCCAGGTCAAAATACTTAAAGGATGAAAGAAGAGAAAAATTGCTTAGAGAAATTGAAATTGATTATCTACCTTGCCCAAGCACAAAAGCATAAGAATATTTTGATTGGGGAAAGACAATGTCAACAATTTAACTACCTTATGAACACAAGTGATTCAATCTTCAATTTATAAGATGTCCAACAAGTAAGTTAAGTCATTATCTCTACCCATAATCTCCACAATATTGACTTACTTTCAAAATGACAAATATGCATGGTGTTGGTAATTTTACTGAATTGTGTTTTATATTACTTGGCTTTACAGAATTTGTGGTCCAAATGCAAATATATTTTTACTAGTAAGTAAAGCCTGATGTTATTTCTCTTATAAATCTTATTCTTGAAAAACAAGTTCAGAAATGTTAATCATCACTATTCATGACCTAATGCTCATTTTAGTGAGTCTAATGCATCCTTTGCAGAATGTGATAGAGATGAAAGAAAAACAAAAACAAAAATGCAATCATCAAAATGAGGCATTTATAATTAAATATACATCATCTCAGGGGCACCTGGGTGGCTGAGTTGGTTAAGCAACTGACTCTTGATTTCAGCTCTGGTCATGATCTCAGGGTCATGAGATGGAGCCCTGAGTCAGCTCAGCAGGGAGTTTGCTTCTCTCTCTTTCTCCCTCCCTGCCCCTGCTCATGAAAGCTCTCTCTCTCTCTTTCTCTCTCTCAAATCAATCAATCTTTATAAATGAATAAATAAATAAACATCCTGAAAAGCAGTTTACCCATTTACTTACAGTTTTAGAGTTTTTGCTTTGTAAAGCTATTCAAAACTAGGGCTCAGAATAAGGAAAAGTTTACACTTTTGCATTCATAAATTTTCATATTTTTTCAATAGATATTCAAAGATAAGGAAATGAGATAGTTTTGTATATCTAATATTTCATTTGTTTTTGACTGATTGTTTTATGTGCACATTGGATGCTAAACCCTACTTTATTTTGGACAAAAAAAGAATCAGCCAAAATTATTTTAGAAGAAAGGCATTGTTTTAAAGATAATTAAATCTTACATTTTGTCAAAATGTCTGTATTTAATTCTTACTAAATTAATTACTCTTAGACTATGAAATGACTTTGTAATACACTTTTATCCATGTACTAGTTTGGGAGATAGGAAATCTGACCCTTACAGTGATTAATGATGAGATCTTGTGAAAGATCTCATCATTTTATTTGCAGGCCTCAGTTTCCCCCCATAGCAACACACTAACTCAGAAATTTTGATATAGATTAGTCTAGTTTTAATATGTGTTTCTAGAAAGAAAATAGCCAATTTTTAAACAATTCATTTTACTCCTTATAGCAAATGCTACAATTATTGTAATGGTTATAATCATTTCCCCTCTTCTTCACCACATAAAGCCAGAAGACCATAGAAAATGGACCTGTTAATTTTCAGTCTGACATCCTAGTCTCTATTCTTGTTTTTGGATTGATCCTGAACAAATCAGACTAGATTCCTAATCAAGGGTTTATAAAATATGTATCATTTTTTATAAGCAGAGTGGACAATGAAATAAGAAAAAAGAAATAAACAAGAAATTGGAAGTAGAAAGCTTGGATATAGAGAATGAAAACTGCCACCATTTTCAGATGATCAAACTGGATACTTAGATGTACAAGAAAAACAACTACAGAATGTTTTGTGCTAAAAAAGAATGTGCTTGTGTAGCTACTTACAAGGTTAATTTTTTAATGAAAAATAGCTTTCCCATATTTCAAGATGAAAAATACTATGAAATACCAATTAAAGGACCACAAGCTGATGGTTCCCAGAGGGGGAGAGGGTATAGATAGGGATGAGCAAAATGGTTGAAGAGAAGTGGGAAATATGGGCTTCCAATTATAGAATAAGTAAGTCCCTGGAATAAAAGGCACAGCATAGGAAATATAGTCGATGATGTAATAGCGTCGTATGATAATAGATGGTAGCAATGCTTGTGGTGAGCACAGCATATCATATAGACAAGTTGAATCACTATGTTGCATACCTGAAACTAAGCTAACATTGTGTATCAGCTTTATTGAAATTAAAAAATTTTAATAGATAAAAAAGTAAAGGACCCATCTACTAAGGCAATACAAAAGATAAAATATTGGGCGCCTGGGTGGCCCAGTTGGTTAAGCGACTGCCTTCGGCTCAGGTCATGATCCTGGAGTCCCGGGATCGAGTCCCACATCGGGCTCCCTGCTCGGCAGGGAGTCTGCTTCTCCCTCTGGCCCTCCCCCCTCTCATGTGCTCTCTCTCTCTCAAATAAATAAATAAAATCTTTAAAAAAAAAGATAAAAAATTAAGAAAGGAAATTAAGAATATAAAACCAAAAAATATGAACAAATGGTAATGCATATTCTATCATTAGCTAGGAAAACCCAATATTAATTCAATGAGGTCTATATTGAAAAATATAATCTCAGTAAAATACCAGTTTTTTAACCCTACTGGAAATGATCATGCTAATTCCAAATTTATTCTAAAGATAAAATGAATAAAATAATTTAGGATCTGTACATGCATAGTCTCAAAAATCAACAGAAAAGACAGAATTCAAAGGTAGGCATGGCTATAAAAATTATTTAGCAGGCAAATACTTTTTGCAATTTACTTAAATCTGAATTTACTCTTTAAAATGTTCATTGAAGTACAGCACACCCGTAGAGAAGTATGTGGACTATAAGTTGTGCCATGCGATATTTTACTAAGTGAACATAGAACTATAATCCAGATAAAGATATAGAATATTACCATTATCCCAGAAGTCTGCATTTCATTCTCTTCTACTTGTTAGCACCTCCCAAAGCAATTTGTTACTTTGGTTTGCCTATGGTTGAGCTTTATAGAAATGAAAGTAAATAGTACATATTGTTTTGTGTCTAGCTTCTTTCTCCAACATTAAGTGTGTGAAATTTATCACATTGTTGCTTATAGCTATAGTTTACTATTCTATTGTTGGTGGACATTTGAGTTGTTTGAAGTTTTTTGAAAAACTGACATGCATATCCTTGGTCTCGATCAGCGGGAGAGAGTGCTTAGATTTAATAAATATTGCAAATATTTTTTTCTAAAGCTGTGTGCCAATTTACATTCCAACCATTAGTAAATGAGCTTTTCATTTGCTCCATATTCTCACCAACTCTTGAAATTATCTTTTTTTAAGGTTTGTTTGTTTTTTGGCTTTTTTTTTTTGCCACTGTTGTGGTAGGTGCATGGTGGTGTTTAATTATATCTTTATTCTTTATTTTCCTCATGACTATTAATTAAAATTTTTTACACAGCTATTTGGTCATTTGGATATCATCTTTTGTAAAGAATAAGTTCAAACTTTATTTTGTAAAATTTAGATTGTCTTTTTTCTTCTTATTGATATTTAGGAATTCTTTGTTTATTCTGGATAAAAATCCTTTGTCAGATATATTTATATCTGACTCCTTGGCTTGCCTTCTCTCCCTCCCTGGTTGCTTTTCATGAACAAAATTTTCTAAGTTTAATAGAGTTAATTATCAATTTTTTTTAGGATTAGTGCTTCTTGCAACCAGTTTAGAAACTCTTTGCCTAATCCAAAGTCATAAATATATGTTTTATATGTTTTATTATAGAAATATTGCTCTATCATTCAAATAGGTCTCAATCCATCTGGAATTGATTTTTTTGTATCGTATGGTGTAGGTAAGTTTATGTTTTCCTATGCAGGTATATAATTACCTCAGCTTCACTTATTGAAAATAGCATCTTTCCTTAATATCGTATAGAGGCATCTTTGTCTTGTATCAGGCCAGTTTCTGTACTATTTATTCTATTCAATTAGCTATTTTTCCTTTTTTTTTAAAGATTTTATTTATTTGACAGAGAGAGACATAGCGAGAGAGGGAACACAAGCAGAGGGAGTGGGAGAGGGAGAAGCAGGCTTCCCGCGGAGCAGGGAGCCCAATGCGGGGCTCGATCCCAGGATGCTGGGATCATGACCTGAGCCGAAGGCAGACGCTTAACGACTGAGCCACCCAGGTGCCCCTCAATTAGCTATTTTTCTATCCTTGAGTAAATATAGCACTTTGTAAAGTATATGTATATGGTATACCATGTACACTAATAACTAACCTCACTATAAGTCTTTTTTTTTTTTTTTTTTTTTGGAGAGAGAGAGAAAGCGCAAGTAGGGAGGGCAGAGGGAGAGAGAGAGTCTTAAGCAGACCTCACACTAAGGGTGGAGCCCCAGTCAGGGCTCCATCTCAGGACCCTGAGGTCAGAATCTGAGCCAAAACCAAGAGTCAAGCACTTAACCAACTGAGCCACCCAGGCACCCCAACTTTACTATTAAGTCTTAGTAACAATTATATCCTTCAACAGCATTCACTTCTTCAAGATTATCTTTACTATTCTTGATTATCTCATTTCTACATGAGTAGAAATCAACTTACATGCTGAGATTTTTATTGACAAGGCATTAAATCCACAGTTTTACTTAGGAAGAAGTGACAAACTGACATATAGGTAGACTTTTCTCCATTGATTAATCTTTATTTTATCTCAATATTTTTCTTAGTGTAAAAGTCTTACACAAGTTTCTTAGTGTATTTTTTAAATAAATAATATCTTCAAAATTGCATTTCTTAATTGTTTATAAGTAAAAAATACAACTTATTTTTATATGTCAATATTTAATCCAGTGACATTTTTAAAGTCACACGTTAACTCTCTTTCTAATATACTTATGGATTCCTATATACTATATCATGTTGTCTGTGAATAATAACAGTGTTACTTCTGGAAAAATCCCTATCTTTTCTTTTTCCTTTATCACGAAATTTCCTCCAATGAAATGTTTCATAAAGTGGTGTTAGAAACCTTTTCTATCATTCCTAGTTTTACAGTGAAATTTTATAACATATCACCATTAAACAGGCCATTTACTGTAGGATTTTTGGTATTTACTCTATTGTATTAAGTAATCTCCCTTCGATTCCTGGTCTGCTAGTTATTTTTTAAATTCTTGAATAGTTGGTGAATTTTGTTAAATATATTTTTGGCATCTATCATTATAGTCATGATTTTCCTCCCATACCTTCTTAATGTGGAGAATTACAGTGATTCATTTTTACATGTTAAACCTATTTTGAACTTGTAGAATAAATCAATTTTGTCATAATGTTTTTTTTAATATGCCTGCATTCAATTCTTAATTATGATTTTCCCCTCTGTTATGAATTGTCCCATTCTATCTCCATACATGGATTCCAACTATCTGAATATTAGATATTTCTTCCATATGCTTTATAACTCTTATGGCCTTTTCTTCATTTTTATTATTTTTTCCTTTCCAGACTTCAATTTGGTACTTTCTGATGAACTACATTTTACTTTACTACTTTTCTTTTCTGCTCTGTCTAGTGTGTTATTAATGCCTATTGAATTATAATTTCACTTATTTTATTTTCCAATTTCAGAGTATTCACTTGATTTTTTTGTAAATTTCAGGTTTGCTAAAATTCTCCATCTTTTCTATATTTTTGACCATATAAGTTAACATTATTTTAAAATCACTGTCTGTTACCCCAATGGTGTGGTTCCATTTTCTATGTTTTTTCTCTAGGTTGTTGGTTATTTTATTCTGTTACTTAATGTAACTGACTCAATAGTATTCAAAGGCCCTGGATATTAAGTTTTTCCTGAAGAGATTTTCTGTTAGCAGATGATTAATACCACCTTTAATTAATGTGAAATTGAGATGATATTTGCTGATATCCTTCTCGACTGCCAAACCCAAGCAAAAGTGGAAATATTTAAAGATTTCCATTTCCAACATGATTTTTCAAAGATTCAGTTTCCTTTTAAAGTATAAGAATCTTGTGAGTCCAGAGCCTGACAGAGACTTGTTCAACTAGTTCAAGTAAAGAAACAATGACTGCTAATTAGGTTACTTTGGGCAGCCATCTATTACTTTCAAAGCATTCAACAAAATTTGGATTGTTTCTTTAAATGTGCTACTGAAATTCACCTTGCAGCTTAAGCATTTTGCTGAGAACTCTCTCTATAATGAATCCAGATGTCTGTATTAAAAGATTTATGTGCTCTTTGTCCCAGTTCTTCATATTTTTTAACATATTTAAGGGAACTGATGATCCTTTAATAAAGTCAATCATTTTGTAGCGTCATCCAGACATTTTGGTTTTCATTTCCTCCCCCAGATATTTTTGAAACCAGCATTTATCTGGGAACAAAGCAGTGTATTATAATACTGTCAAGATTTTATTTTTAACAAGAGGCAAAACCTCTCACGGAACTAACCACTAATAGAGAATAACATTAGTAAAGAAGCCAACGCAGTTCCTCCTGAACAGAACCTTCTAGATATGAAGATAAAACATGAAATATATCTTGGCTTTTTTTGTTTGTTTGTTTCAGACAGAACCTTGCAACAAGAAAACATTGTGAATTTCACCAACATTGACAATTTTTACAAATACTAAGGCTTGATATTTAATGATGAAACCTGTGAACTCGTCAATATGAAGAGATGTTTTTCTATTTATTTGGTCTCAAATATCTTCAGTTTCAGGTGATACGTCTTCAGTTTTTTCAACTTACTTTACCAGTAGAGAGTGGAGTCTTTAGTTCTTCTATCCTGGCATTTTATCACTGTTAATTTACATGTCTCCATCATTATGTTTTCACCGACCATGTGACTTTCCTTTTCTGGGGTAATAATTTCTGCCACTAAAAAATTAGATTCTCGAAACTCTTCATTGAGTACAACTATTTTTTTTAATAAACCTTTACTGAGTTTAAGTTTCCATGAACCATTTCTAGCACCTTTCCTTGTCAAGTGACTATGGTTTCTATTTGTGCCTTTTCACTGCTCTTGCTTCACTTATTGTTTGCAAGACCCTATGTACAATAGAATTAGATAACCGGGATTGTCAACTTGTGTAAAAATAATTGATAATAGTTTTCATGGTAAAGATGGGGTTTGTTGTTGTTGTTATTATCGTTGTTGCTATAGCTTTGTTGTTTTCCTTTGTTGCTTTGGTAGTGTTACTTTGAAATGACTTTGAAATTGCATTATTACCGAACTTTTTTTTTAATTTTTTTATTGTTATGTTAATCACCATACATTACATCATTAGTTTTTGATGTAGTGTTCCATGATTCATTGTTTCTGCATAACACCCAGTGCTCCACGCAGAATGTGCCCTCTTTAATACCCATCACCAGGAAAACCCATCCCCCCACCCCCTCCTCTCTAGAACCCTCAGTTTGTTTTTCAGAGTCCATCATCTCTCATGGTTCGTCTCCCCCTCCGATTTACTCCCCTTCATTCTTCCCCTCCTGCTATCTTCTTTTTTTTTCTTAACATATATTGCATTATTTGTTTCAGAGGTACAGATCTGTGATTCAACAGTCTTGCACAATTCACAGCGCTCATGATAGCACATACCCTCCCCAATGTCTATCACCCAGCCACCCCATCCCTCCCACACCCCCACCACTCCAGCAACCCTCAGTTTGTTTCCTGAGATTAAGAATTCCTCATATCAGTGAGGTCATATGATACATGTGTTTCTCTGATTGACTTATTTCACTCAGCATGACACCCTCCAGTTCCATCCACATCGTTGCAAATGGCAAGATCTCATTCCTTTTGATGGCTACATAATATTCCATTGTGTATATATACCACTTCTTCTTTATCCATTCATCTGTTGATTGACATCTTGGCTCTTTCCACAGTTTGGCTATTGTGGACATTGCTGCTATAAACATTGGGGTGCACGTACCCCTTCAGATCACTACATTTGTATCTTTGGGGTAAATACCCAGTAGTGCAATTGCTGGATCGTAGGGTAGCGCTATTTTCAACTGTTTGAGGAACCTCCATACTGTTTTCCAGATTGGTTGCACCAGCGTGCATTCCCACCAAGAGTGTAGGAGGGTTCCCCTTTCTCCGCATCCCCGCCAACATCTGTGGTTTCCTGACTTGTTAATTTTAGCCATTCTGACTGGTGTGAGGTAGTATCCCATTGAAGTTTTGATTTGGATTTCCCTGTTGCCGAGCAATGTTGAGAACTTTTTCATGTGTCTCTTGGCCATTTTGATGTCTTCTTTGGAAAAATGTCTGTTCACGTCTTCTACCCATTTCTTCATTGGATTATTTGTTCTTTGGGTGTTGAGTTTGATAAGTTCTTTAAAGATTTTGGATACTAACCCTTTATCTGACATGTCATTTGCAAATATTTTCTCCCATTCTGTCAGTTGTCTTTTGGTTTTGTGGACTGTTTCTTTTGCTGGGCAAAAGCTTTTTATCTTGATGAAATCCCAATAGTTCATTTTTGCTCTTGCTTCCCTTGCCTTTGGCGATATTTCTAGGAAGAAGCTACTGCGGCTGAGGTGGAAGAAGTAGCTGCCTGTGTTCTCCTTTAGGATTTTGATAGACTCCTGTCTCACATTTAGGTCTTTCAACCATTTGGAGTCTATTTTTGTGTGTGGTGTAAGGAAATGGTCCAGTTTCATTCTTCTGCATGTGGCTGTCCAATTTTGCCAACACCATTTGTTGAAGAGACTGTCTTTTTTCCTTGGGACATTCTTTCCTGCTTTGTCGAAGATTAGTTGACCATAGAGTTGAGGGTCCATTTCTGGGCTCTTTACTCTGTTCCATTGATCTATGTGTCTGTTTTTGTGCCAGTACCATACTGTCTTGATGATGACAGCTTTGTAATAGAGCTGGAAGTCCGGAATTGTGATGCCGCCAGCTTTGCTTTTCTTTTTCAACATTCCTTTGGCTATTCGGGGTCTCTTCTGGTTCCCTACAAATTTTAGGATTATTTGTTCCATTTCTTTGAAAAAAGTGGTTGGTATTTTGATGGGGATTGCATTGAATGTGTAGATTGCTCTAGGTAGCATTGACATCTTCACAATGTTTGTTCTTCCAATCCATGAGCATGGAACGTTTTCCCATTTCTTTGTATCTTCCTCAATTTCTTTCATGAGTATTTTATAGTTTTCTGAGTACAGATCATTTGCATCTTTGGTTAAATTTATTCCTAGGTATCTTATGGTTTTGGGTGCAATTGTAAATGGGATTGAGTCCTTAATTTGTCTCTCTTCTGTCTTCTTGTTGGTGTATAGGAATGCCACTGATTTCTGTGCATTGATTTTATATCCTGCCACTTTACTGAATTCCTGTATGAGTTCTCACAGTTTTGGGGTGGAGTCTTTTGGGTTTTCCACATATAGTATCATATCATCTGCAAAGAGTGAGAGATGACTTCCTCTTTGCCGATTTGGATGCCTTTGATTTCTTTTTGTTGTCTGATTGCTGTGGCTAGGACTTCTAATACTATGTTGAATAGCAGCGGTGATAGTGGACATCCCTGCCACGTTCCTGACCTTAGGGGGAAAGCTCTCAGCTTTTCACCATTGAGAATGATATTTGCTGTAGGTTTTTCATAGATGGCTTTTATGATATTGAGGTATGTACCCTCTATCCCTATACTCTGAAGAGTTTTGATCAAGAAAGGATGCTGTACTTTGTCAAATGCTTTTTCTGCATCTATTGAGAGGATCATGATTCTTGTTCTTTCTTTTGTTAATGTATTGTATCACGTTGATTGATTTGTGGATGTTGAACCAGCCTTGCAGCCCAGGGATAAATCCCACTTGGTCATGGTGAATAATCCTTTTAATGTACTGTTGGATCCTATTGGCTAGTATTTTGGTGAGAATTTTTGCATCCATGTTCATCAAGGATATTGGTCTGTAATTCTCCTTTTTGATGGGGTCTTTGTCTGGTTTTGGGATCAAGGTAATGCTGGCCTCATAAAATGAGTTTGGAAGAGTTCCTTCCATTTCTATTTTTTGGAACAGTTTCAGGAGAATAGATATTAATTCTTCTTTAAATGTCTGATAGAATTCCCCTGGGAAGCCATCTGGCCCTGGGCTTTTGTTTGTTGGGAGATTTTTGATGACTGCTTCAATTTCCTAACTGGTTATAGGTCTGTTCAGGTTTCTATTTCTTCCTGGTTCAATTTTGGTAGTTGATACATCTCTAGGAATGCACCCATTTCTTCCAGGTTATCCAATTTGCTGGCATAGAGTTGCTCATAATATGTTCTTATAATTGTTTGTATTTCTTTCGTGTTGGTTGTGATCTCTACTCTTTCATTCATGATTCTGTTGATTTGGGTCATTTCTCTTTTCTTTTTGATAAGTCTGGCCACGGGTTTATCAATCTTGTTAATTCTATCAAAGAACCAGCTCCTAGTTTCATTGATCTGTTCTACTGTACTTTTGGTTTCTATTTCATTGATTTCTGCTCTGATCTTTATTATTTATCTTCTCCTGCTGGGTTTAGGCTTTACTTGCTTTTTTTTTTTTTCTCTAGCTCCTTTAGGTGTAGGGTTAGGTTGTGTATTTGAGACCTTTCTTGTTTCTTGAGAAAGCCTTGTATTGCTATATACTTTCCTCTTAGGACTGCCTTTGCTGTATCCCAAAGATTTTGAACAATTGTGTTTTCATTTTTATTGGTTTCCATGAATTTTTTAAATTCTTCTTTAATTTCCTGGTTGACCCATTCATTCTTTAGTAGGATGCTCTTTAGCTTCCATGTATTTGAGTTCCTTCTGACTTTCCTGCTGTGACTGAGTTCTAGTTTCAAAGCATTGTGGTCTGAAAATATGCAGGGAATAATCCCAAACTTTTGGTACCAGTTGAGACCTGATTTGTGCCCTAGGATGTGATCTATTCTGGAGAATGTTCCATGGGCACTAGAGAAGAATGTGTATTCGGGTGCTTTGGGATGGAATGTTCCTAAAATGTCTGTGAAGTCCATTTGGTCCAGTGTATCATTTAGGGTCTTTATTTCCTTGTTGGTCTTTTGCTTAGATGACCTGTCCATTTCAGTCAGGGGGTGTTAAAGTCCCCCAGTATTATTGTATTGTTGTCAATGTGTTCTTTGTTTTGTTATTAATTGCCTTATATAATTGGCTGCTTCCATGTTAGGGGCATAGATATTGACAATTGTTAGATCTTCTTGTTGGATAGACCCTTTAAGTAGGATATAGTGTCCTTCCTCATCTCTTGTTACAGTCTTTGTTTTAAAATCTAATTTGTCTGATATAAGGATTGCCACCCCAGCTTTCTTTTGATGTCCATTAGCATGGTAAATGGCTTTCCACCCCTTCACTTTCAATGTGGGGGTGTCTTTGGTTCTAAAATGAGTCTCTTGCAGACAGCATATCGATGGGTCTTGTGTTTTAATCCAATCTGATAGCCCGTGTCTTTTGATTGGGGCATTTAGTCCATTTACATTCAGGGTAACTATTGAAAGATATGAATTTAGTGCCATTGTATTGCCTGTGAGGTGACTGTTACTGTATATTGTCTGTGTTCCTTTCTGGTCGATGCTGCTTTTAGGCTCTCTCTTTGCTTAGAGGACCCCTTTCAATATTTCTTGGAGGGCTGGTTTCGCGTTTGCAAATTCCTTTAGTTTTTGTTTGTCCTGGAAGCTTTTTGTCTCTCCTTCAATTTTCAATGAGAGCCTAGGGGGATATAGTATTCTTGGCTGCGTATTTTTCTCGTTTAGTGCTCTGAAGATATCATGCCTGTCCTTTCTGGCCTGCCAGGTCTCTGTGGATAGGTCTGTTGCCAATCTAAGATTTCTACCATTGTAGGTTACATATCTCTTCTCCCGAGCTGCTTTCAAGATTTTCTCTTTGTCCCTGAGATTCGTAAGTTTTACTATTAGATGTTGGGGTATTGACCTATTTTTATTGATTTTGAGAGGGATTCTCTGTGCCTCCTGGATTTTGATGCCTGTTTCCTTCCCCCCATTAGGGAAGTTCTCTGCTATAATTTGCTCCAATCTACCTTCTGCCCCCCTCTCTCTTTCTTCTTCTTCTGGGATCCCAATTATTCTAATGTTGTTTCATCTTAGGGTATCGCTTTTCTCTCGAATTCTGCCCTCGTGATCCAGTAGTTGTTTATCTCTCTTTTTCTCAGCTTCTTTATTTTCTATCATTTGGTCTTCTATATCGCTAATTCTCTCTTCTGCCTCATTTATCCTAGCAGTTAGTGCCCCCATTTTTTATTGCACCTCATTAATAGCCTTTTTGATTTCGATTTGGTTAGATTTTTGTTCTTTTTTTTCCTCCAGGAAGGGTGTCTCTAATAACTTCCATGCTTTTTTCAAGCCCAGCCAGTATCTTTAAAATCATGATTCTGAACTCTAGGTCCGACATCGTACTAATGTCCGTATTGAGTAGGACCCTGGCAGATGGTATTACCTCTTGTCTTTTTGTTCAGGTGATTTCTTTCATCTTGTCATTTTGTCCAGAGGAGAATAGATGAATGAGAGAACAAAATGCTAACAGGTTAACAACGTCCCCAGAAAATATACTCTAAACAAATCAGAAAAGACCTGAAACCAGGGGAAAAGAAAGGGAAAGAAAGAAAAAAGAAAGAGGAAAAAAAAAAGAAAAAAAGAAAAAAAGATAAAAACAAACAAAAACAGAACAAAACAAATAAAAAAAACAGAATATGATCAAATATGATCAGGCTGGTGCATAGACCAGTGCCAGAAACTAGATTTTGGGTGTATTTTGGTCTGTTAGAAGATAGTGCCTCCTAAAATTGTAAAGAAAGAAAGACTTATATATGTACAATATAAGGGTTGATACAATGAAGGGATGGAAGATGACTGTAAAGATGAAAATTATAAAAGATTTTATAAAAGGAATTGATAAGAAGTTGTTTCAAAAAAGAAAGAAGAAGATATATAAAAAAAAAGGGAGAGAATGTGATCAGGCAGGAGACTAGAACAAAGCCATACACTAGAGATTTAGGGTATATTTTGATCTGTTAGAAGAAAGTGTATCTCAAAATTTTAAAGAGAGAACCACTTATATATATATATATACATATATATATATATATATATATATATATGCCAAAAATAAGGGTAACTACTATGAAGGGATAGAATATGACTCTAAAAATGAAAAATAAAAAAATTTTTTTTTAAAAAAGGGATTGATAAGATGTTGGTTTAAAAAGGGAAAAAGGGCGCCTGGGTGGCTCAGTTGGTTAAGCGACTGCCTTCGGCTCAGGTCATGATCCTGGAGTCCCGGGATCGAGTCCCACATCGGGCTCCCTGCTCAGCAGGGAGTCTGCTTCTCCCTCTGACCCTCTTCCCTCTCGTGCTCTCTCTCTCTCATTCTCTCCCTCTCAAATAAATAAATAAAATCTTTAAAAAAAATAAAAATAAAAAAAAAATAAAAAGGGAAAAAGAAAAATTCAAAAAAAAAAAACAGTTAAAGAAAATTAACTTTGAAAAACTAATGAATCATGGTAAAAAAGCCATGAATTCTATGTGCAGTATTCCCCTAGCGCTGGAGTTCTCCCGTTCTCCTTGATCCCTAAACTTGGTCTTGGGTGGCTGTTCTTGCTGATCTTCTGGGGGAGGGGCCTGTTGCCGTGGTTCCCAAATGTCTTTGCCGGAGGCGGAATTGCCATGCCCTTGTCGGTCTAGGCTAAGTAATCTGCTTGGGTTTGCTCTCGGGAGCTTTTGTTCCCTGCAAGCTCTCGGTACAGCTTTGGAGGATGAGAGTGATAATGGTGGCCTCCCAATCTCCACCCGGTGGAGCCGAGAACTTGGGGCCGCGCTCCTCAGTGTGCCCCCAGAGAAAAGCAGTCAATCACTCCTGTCTCCCTGGTCTCCGGCTCACCCAGCCTGTGACCTAGCGTTTCTATCTCTGGCATCCGATCCCGTGTGGATTCTCCAAACCCAGCAGATCCCTGTGATGTGCTTCTGCGCCACTCCTCCCGGGGGAGGAAGGGGAGACTCCCCGGCTCTGCTGCTTGTTGGGTCCCTGCTGGAAAAACAGTGGCCCGACTGTTTCACCGATCACAGTTTATGGCCACCCCGAGCTGAGAGCCCGCACCTCGGGTCCGTCTCTGCAGCCGGCTTCCCTGCTCTGATACCTGGGAGCTCTGCCGGACTCAGGCACCCCTGGTCTTTCTGTGACCCCGAGGGTCCTGAGACCACACTGTCCCGTGAGGGTTCCACCCCCCACTTAGCCACTGGAGCGACGTCCCTCAGCGGAGCCGGCTTCTAAAAGTTCCGATTTCGGCTCCGCAGCTCTAGCACTTGCCAGAAGCGGCCGATGGAGGCCCCCTCCCCTGCCGTCTATCCTCCCGAATATCACCTCGGATTCACTTCTCCACACGTCCTACCTTCCAGTAAGTGGTCGCTTTTCTGTTCAGAGGGTTGTTGCTACTCTCTTCTTCGATCTCCTGTTGAGTTCGTAGTTGTTCAGAATGGTTTGATCCCTATTCAGCTGAATTTCTGAGACCAGAAGAAATCCAGGTCTCCTACTCCTCCCTATTACCGAACTTATTAGAAGTAATCATAGATCCAAGCCTAGAATCATCCTCCTCCATCTTACACCTCATGTTCAGAAAATATCATATTTGCTCCATATTTTCTGAACATATCATGTTCAGAAAATCCATATATGATATTTGATTTACAAACATGTTTGTAAACAGAAACATTAATAAAATATTTGAAAAGGATGATAAACAATTTAAAAAGAACATCACAGAAAGTATGAAAACTTTACAACTCTTTCAACCTACAATACCCACATTTGCAACATTTACATTAACAGTCAAGTGAGAGGACTCCTGA
The DNA here is from genome assembly GCF_037043125.1 of Eumetopias jubatus. Taxonomy (NCBI): domain Eukaryota; kingdom Metazoa; phylum Chordata; class Mammalia; order Carnivora; family Otariidae; genus Eumetopias; species Eumetopias jubatus. The sequence goes on along the minus strand of NW_028274808.1, from coordinate 123,803,172 downwards.
TCTGTGGTGAATAAAAATTCCATCTTTATAATAAAGCATTTTTTTCTGAATTTTCCATTATATTAGTAGAACTTGTTTACTCCTGTCATTGAATATGTGGTGCTTAAAAGAAGGTTTAGGGAGGAGGCAATTCAGTACCTAGAAGCTGTTTATGTATATAAGGCTTAAAACCTGCTAATGGAATTGATAAATGTGCTGTCTACCATTCTGGACCTTATCATTGTACATCACACGAAGTTCAGAATCATTTATGTTTCAGCCATGAGCGAATTCCTAGGATTCTCTGAAGTGGTGTTTGAAAAACCCTGAATTCTGTAACACCAATCTTAACTTAAAATCATGAAGCCATAGCCTTTTTAACTAATGCAATTGTCTTTTGAAATGCAGGCAAGTGGCCCAGGAGGAAATAATCATTCTTTTGAGTACTGCTCTTGCAAAATCTAGGAGTGGCAAATATTATACAAATCTTCTCTGTATATACAAGAAAAAAATGGTAAATGTATTAGGAATAAAGATGAATAATTTTAGCATATATTTTCATATCCACAATGATGACTTATAAACAGAACACTAAACCCTAGCTAATACTTGTTTTTATTGCAACATATCTAAGAATAATATATAACATGTTCAATAAAAAGCTCACAGGGCAGTAATTTTCTTGGATACAGCGAAGGATGTTCCTCTAAGAGGGATCTATGAGATCCCTAAAGTTCAGGAGCAATTTGAAAAACAAAAAACAAAAAACAAAAACATGTAAATCTGTCATTCCCTCTACTACTTTATACCAAGTTGAGAATCACAATGTTGAGCCTCCAGATTTCATCTCTTTTACATGTTCGACTTAGAAAATATGCAGTTTTATGTGCTATGTCATCTCAGTATCAGACGCCAGACTCAGTGTTAGAGCCTTCTTGTAGGTGATCATACTTATAATATGAAAATTGGCTTTCCAAAAGTGGTGAAAAAATATAACTTCAAAAATTGTGAGCTGAATAGAAAGGACTGCACTTTTCACCCCTTTTAGGATCAAAGCAGTTATTTTTGTTCCTGTTATGAGAGGTTTCAATTTTCTGAGTCTTGACTGTGCCAGTCAAATTCTGTTATACTGTCATTCTTTCTGTTGTTGTTCTCTACTTCACAGGAAATACATAGGTAGGTACACAAGATCCTCTATACTTCTGTCACATTTTTCTACCCTCTAGCAGCACTTGGTAAGAGGCAAATAGAGTGTAAACAACACTAATAAAGACAGAGGAAAAGGTATTTATTTGGCTTTTTCACTTAGTTTTCTGTACCTACAAATAGCAGCTTTCTTTGAAAATGAAATTAGATTCAGTTAATGTATTAGCTTCCTCTGGCTACTATAACCAATCACCACAAACTGGGTGGCTGAAAACAACAGAAATTTATTCTCTTACACTTCTGGAGATGAGAAGTCTAAGATCAAAGTGTAGGTAGGGCTGTGTACCCTTGAATGCCCTGGAGAAAAATGCATTCCTTGTCCTTTCCAGCTGGTGTCTCCAGGTTTCCCTTGGCTTGTGGCCACATCACTCTAATCTCTAGAGTGGCCATGGGCATATTGCCTCCTCCTTTTCTCTATGTATGTCTTCCTTTGTGTTTCTTAGTCTAATTTCCCTCTATACTGTAAGAATACATGTGATCATATCTAGGGCCCAACTGTACAGTGTAGGATATGCTCTTCCTCTCAAGATCTTTAACTTAATCACATATGCCAACATCTTTTTCCAAACAGGATAATGATCATAGGTTTCAGAGATTAGGATACAAACATATCTTTTGGGGGAGCCACCATCTATCCCCCTACAATCTGTCTTACCACCCAAAATTTATGTTTCTTGCCCATGCCAAATATATTCACACTGGCCTAGCTTCCCCAAATACTCAACCCATTCTTTGTAATTTATTTTATTTTTATCCTCATTTTTGCATTTTTTTGCAATCCTGATAGGCTGAGAATTTACCAAATCAACAACTGCTAGTTCCTTTTTCCTTAACAGCTTAGAGAGGTTTGGGATTTGGGGGGCTTTTGTTTGTTTGGTTTGGTTTGGTTTGGTTTGGTTTGGTTTTTGGGTTTTGGTTTTTATTTCCCCCTCATGCCAATCAGTTGTCTGAGTCTCCCATACCAACTGCATGCCCTACTACTCAATTCAACTCTGATACTAACTACCTGGAGTTAGGGCCAGACACCAAAGATTTAATGGCTCCACAAGTCCACAAGACTGTCCTCACTTCAGATGCCAGTGGCAAGTATCAGGCCTCCAGGTCACCCACACTTCTGCCCAAATTCACTACCAGTTTGGAAGTTTCCACAATCTACCACCCAAGTTTGATAATTTGCTAGAATGAGTCTTGGAACTCAAGAAAATGCTATTCTTATTATTAAAGTTTATTATAAAGGATACAAATGAATATCCGGATGAAGAGATACACAGCACATGGTCCCAAAGAGTTCCAAATGCAGGCGTCTCTATCCCTGTGAAGTTGGGGTAAACCACCCTGCCACCACGTGAATGTGTCTGCCAACCCAGAAGTTCCTTGAACCCCATTGTTTAAGGTTTTTATTAAAGTTTCTTTCCATAAGCATGATTGTGCTATTGCTAATTCAGTCATTAGCCAGACCCTACACCTTCCCTAGAGGTTAGGGCATGAGGCTGAAAGTTCCAAGCTTCTAATCAAGACTTGGTTTTTCTGGCAAACAACCCCCATCCTGAAGCTAGCTAGGAGCCAGAGGGGAGTCACCTTATTAGAACAAGAGACACATCTATCATCCTTATCACTCAAGAAATTCCAAGGGCTTTAGGAGCTCTGTGCCAGGAACTGGAACAGAAACCAAATATCTTTCTTATTATACCCACAAGTTCTTTCCTCAATTTATCCCCTTCTTCTTGCATGTTCCTATAAGCAGCAATAGGAAACCAGATCACATAAAATGCTTTCCTTGGCAATTTCCTCAGCTAAATATCCCAATTCATTACAGATAAGTTCTGCTTTCCACACAGTTGTAGAACACAATTTAGAGAAGTTTTCTGGCACTTTATAACAACAGTGACCTTTCCTCCAGCTTCAATAACATGTTACTCATTACTTTCTGAGCCCTTTAATGTCCACATTCTTCCCAACATTCTGTTCATAACAACACAGGTACTCTCTAAAACAACAGAAACTTTCTCTACTGTGCTCCTCACTACTGAGAGGTCACCAGAAGCAGTTTCAATGTTCATATTGCTGCTAACATTCTGTTCAAGGACATTGAGGCTTTTTCTATCCTGTGCCTCAAATTTCTTCCATTCCCTATCATTCTTCGATTTCAAAGCCACTCCCACATATTTATAAGGGCAGGCTGGAAACTTTCAGGCAGGGGTCAATACTGAATTCCACAGGAGGGACTTCTCCCCAAAGAAACCTCAGAACTGCTCATAAGGCCCTTTTACAGATTAGATCAGCCACATGCAGATTATCAAGCATCATCTCCTTTACATGAATGTATCTGATTATAGATGTTAGACACATCTACAAAATAGCTTCCGAGCAACACTTAGTGTTTCTTTGAATAACTGGGTCTTATAGCCTAGCTAAACCGACACATAAAACTGATCATCACAGTTAAGTTAAGCAGCATTAGAATTAATTTCAATATTAAAATAACACTATTAACTCCAGGTGCAGTACATTTTTTTCATTATGTCTAAAATGTTAAGAAGAAGGTTTTAAAAAAACAAAGAGGATCTTATACAGTTGCCTATTTCTATGCTACATAAACCCCTGCGTGTATGTTCAGTTTATACTGCACTGAGATAAATACACTTGATGACTCTGAGCACCTAATTAGTAGAATAGTGAATAATTCAGCCTAGGTGTGGTAGAAAGGTAACATGAACAATAATATGCCAGATGAACTGTGTCAGGAGTACTCTTGTCTTACTCAGATAGTTTTTCTTACAATTAATATATTTTTAAATAGATAACTTAATTACATTTGCCCTAAAATGTGAAAAGTCTTAGAAAGGAATTTATTGAAATTATACAAAGACTAAAATAAAATAAAAAAAAAAACTGATACTGGAAAATGAATTTGGAAAAGTTTATCATAGAAGAGAAAGTAGAGCAACCTGACCAAAAAAGTGTAAAAGGATAATTCAATGAAATATGTGAAAGGTATAAAAATAAATTTTTTACCCTAAACTATTTATCTAGATCTTGGTTATGATCTGATGCTGTGTTTATAGGCTGCAGATATGTAAACGCTTCTGGGATTACTACAGTTTTGTATGCCCACAATTTTGTATGCTTACTAATATTTTAAAGATATTATATTACAAGGAGCTTTGCTTATATTGGAGATCAGCAAGAATTAAATTTTACATTGACTTCTACTTCTAAATTTTGTTCATGTAAATATTATTTATATATTAAAATCCAAAAAAGTACTTACCAGTTTGATTTCAGAAATTATTCCATGTCCAACAAATACACACACAGAAACCAATTCATAACTTTTGTAATTATATTTACATGAATCATGGTATACTGTCTATTTCTGAAATTCCCACCGAACACATTATGTGTCTTAGATGTCTTTCTACAACAGTTAATATGCGTCTCACATGGGACATCTGGGTGGCTCAGTCATTAAGCATCTGCCTTCGGCTCAGGTCAAAATCCCAGGGCCCTGGCATCGAGCCCCGTGTTGGGCTCTCTGCTCAGCAGGAAGCCTGCTTCTCACTCTCCCACTCCCCCTGCTTGTGTTCCTGCCCTCACTATATCTCTCTCTGTCAAATAAATAAATAAATAAAATCTTTAAAAATATATATATGTTTTACTTAGTTTTGTTAACCACTGCATAGTATTCCATAAGCAGATTCAGCCATATTTTATTTAGCTAGTTACTTCAAGATAAAAATTTTGGTTGTTTGCAACTTTTTGCCATTACATACAATATATTCTTCCTCATGCATATGTATAAATGATTTTCTAGAACATTTTCAGTTTAATAGATTCTGCCAAATTGACCCTGAAAGTGTCCATGTTGACTTATATCATAAGTTTTGTCTGAGAGTACATGATTCCCCACATTTTTACCAAAGCAGGCTATTGGGTAGAAGAACTATCCAGTCACCACTCTTAAGTAAATCTTTCTGAGATTTATGCATTCTCCAGATGCAAGTGTTTTAATTTCTACAATGCATAAGGAACAGAGAATTAAGTAGATCCTTTTGAAGTCTTCTGGAAAGCACCTGGAAGACTACCATCTTTATGTAAACACATCATGAAGTAGTGCATATTAAAATTCAGTAGTTCATAGTTTATGGTACATATTTAATATTTAAAGCATTTTATGAGGGGCATCTGGGTTGTGTAGCCGGTTAAGTGACCAACTTTTCATTTTGGCTTAGATTGTGATCTTAGGTTGTAAGATGGAGCCCCACATTGGGCACCACCCTCAGCACAGAGTCTGCTTAAGACTCTCTCTCCCTCTCTCTCTGCTCCTCCCTCCCCTGCTCTCTTTCTCTGTCTAAAATAAATAAATATTTTTTAAAAAAACATTTTATGAAATCGAAAAAAATTAGATAAAAAAACTCAAAATCTTATCATGACAACATGATTTTTTCTATAAATATTGGTTATTTCTACATTTGGCCTATTAAATCATAGTTTATCAAATACATGTAAGGTAATGGATTGATTTTCAGTAGAATTAAAGTAAAAAATATAACTTCATCTGCCCTGACTATATTAGTAATATATAATCAGTCACATGCTTTCCAGCTTCTTAGGCCCATCCCTAGATTTTCTGATTTAATATGCCTGGTGTAAATCCTGAGAATTTGTGTTTCTGACAAATTCCCAGGTAATTCTGATGGTGAATGTGCTGATTTAAGTTCTGCACTTTGAAGACCACTGCACTAAGTAACTACCAAGTGTTAATCAAACTATGGTCCATGAATCACTACTGGCAGCATCACCTGGAGCTGGAAGAAATGCAAATGCTTGGGTCCTGCCCTACTCCTATCATATAAGAATCTCTGTACTTTAGTAAGTTCTCTATCTCCATTCTTACGTATTGTCAAGTTTGAGGAACACTGATGTAGCTTAGACTTACATAACTAAGATTTATGTTAACACTGGAACACATCATACTCCCTCAATCCTGTTATTTAATATGGCATGAATTAAATACTGTAATTGGACACCCGAACCATATTCTAATTTGTTCTAACATGTATCAGCTAACTAATTAGAATTGTTGTTATTTTAAAAATAGGTTTACCTTAATAAATAAATCTTTAAAAAAGGGGGGGTACCTGGGTGGCTCAGGCAGTTAAGTGTTCGACTCTTGGTTTCAGCTCAGGTCATGATCTCACAGTCCTGGGATCAAGCCCCAGGTCACACTCTGTGCTCAGTGGGGAGACTGCTAGATAATCTCTCTCCTAACCCTCTGCCCCTCCCCCCTGTTTGTGCTTTCTCTCGCTCACACTCTCTCTCTCCGAAAAATGAATAAATAAATCTTTAAAAAACTAAGTCTATCCAAACAGATCATAATACCAACATTGTAGGAAAAAGCTCACCTATTTAACGCCTTTTAAATTCCATATTTACACTGTCAAATAGGGTAGCCACTAATTACCTATGTCTACATGTAAACTTAAATTAAGTGAAATCAAATTAAATTAACAACTCAGTTTTTCAGACATACGAGCCACATTTCAAATCCTCAATACCAACATGTGGTGAGTAGCTACCATATTTTCATCATCACAGAAAGTTCTAATGGACAGTGCTGTTTCATAGGAATACCAAGGCTACATATTTTCTTTCTTTTTCAAAACAAGGTTTAGTTCATTGTATTCAAAACACATTGACTATACCACTATGGCAACTGTGAGGCATTTCTTGCAATTTTCCTTAGAATATCTACTAAATATTTCTAAATAACAGGACAGAAATAAAGCTACAACTGTGTTTTCTTTTAGAACACATACAAATATATAGCACATCCATAGATTTGTTCTCGAAGGTTATTAAAACGCAACTTGTAATTTACCCACTGCTTTGTCCAAAGGGCTCGGTCCTTAGAGAGATAATTTCAAACTAATTCCAACTTTCTAGCTTTTATCTATCCCTTTCTACTCTCAGTAGTGTGATAATCAATAGAAACATGTCTAACTTATTTGAACTTTCCAGGTTTCTTTTCACTCTGTACTGTAATAATGAACTTTGCTTCTCTGTGCTAGAGTCACTAGAGATGCAAGGGCAAGTCAAATGTTTCCTATGTAAAAAATAACTTTCACTTTAACAAAAAGAACCAGAATCCTAGGACAAAGGTAAATTGCTCATAAAATTATACAGAGGACATGGGATAAAGAGAATTAACTCCCTTGTGTTTAGGTGCAGTCCAGTAAGTGCAACTATTTATAGAATTCAAGAAGCATCCAGGCTCCCCAGTGCCAAAGTTCCTCCTTGGAGCCATATTCATTATTCACGGATGACCCAGATTTATAGAATATTGGAATGCCACAACAATCCATTATTCATAGAAATAGAATTAAAAAATTCCTAAAAATCCAAAGTACTTTGGTAAGACTGTGGCAAACACAGTTGGTGGCAAAACATAAACTGAACTGATGAGAAGGGGTGTTATGTTTAGCCTATAATAATTCTGTACAGTCATGCAATTTGCTAAAGAAATGCAATTATGTTTTGGTTATGGGATGTTACTTGAGACCCTGCTGAGAGTATTTATGTGCCAACTTTTTCAGTGGAATATTGCTTTATTTGGTTCTCAAATAAAGATATAATTTTTAGAAGGCAGAGATAGTAGTATACATATAATCCATAAAGTTTACTATATTGTAGTTGAGAATATCAAAAAACATTAGATTTGATGTATTTGAGAAGGAGCTATGTTAGGGGTTCAAAAACCCACTACTTACCAGTTTAATGACCAAAACAAAATTATGGAAAGCTTACATTCCTTAGAAAATCCGGTTATTTTTATAATTTTGGTTAGTATTTGCAATCATCTCCTTCAATGATTATATCACCAAGTCATACACATTCGATTAGAATGAAAGGCAAAATCTGTTATCACACCATTACTTGAAATGTGACCCAAATTACATGTGTTTTATTTTGTTACATGTGTTTTTTTTTTAATATAGAGGAATAAATAAAGCCTTGGATTTGACTTAGATAATACCTTTAGGGGTTCTATTTTCAATAGTAAGAAACAAATCTTACTAGCTAACACAGTACATAATGGCATGACTCAGATAATGTTTTCAGGAAAGAAACAGATGGAAGAGAAAAAGAAAAAAAACCTCTTTTAGGATTGATGATCCATCCTACTATTTTTCCACAGATTATGCAGCCATAGAATATTTTTATCTCCTATTGCATTTATAAACATTCAACTCTGAGTTTACAAAATAGTCTAAAGGCCTCTAACAGCTGCAATGGGTCAGGAGACCTAGCAATAATGGGTGGGAAGCACACAACTTTCAGAGTGGTTGACATTTCAGATAATGGAGGTCATTCTTTCAAATTATTCTCCCTTGGGATGAAAGAAATTACACAGGTGGTTAGGGAGAGAACTTTTAGTAGGAAATTTTCCCTGCTGAAAGGACACACAATTTGGAGTTGTGTTTACATGCAGTGCACATAAATCTGAATTGTGCAAGGACAGATAACCTATTAAATTGACTACTACTGATAAGCATTTTTTTCTGATTTGATTAATATTCAATTTTGCAAATACTTGCACTGACTAATATAAATTTATGTATCAGGGACAATACTGGATTTTGTAAGGTCAACAATGAAGCAGTTATTAATAACTTGTTGGAAATATGAATGATACTTGCTAAAATGAAGTTGAACCAAATAGAAAGTATAAATAAGTAAACAATATGTAGATATATAACATTATCATCTTGAGAATTCTTTTTTCCTGAAACAATATATATAGTATGGTTCAAATTCATCAAGTTTTATATTTTGAACATAAAGAAACACTGAAATGCTATGAAAATAAAATAACAACAGTGATAGTAATGGCATACACCGTTACTTATAAATAAAAACTTCTAAGATACTCAAAACGTGTACTGATAGCACATTAATAATCTTCTCCATATTCCTTCTTAGTTTCAAATTCTATGAGATAAAATATGTATCAAGAATACTTCATAATTTATCTGAGATACAGGAGATTTCTTGCTGACATCAAGGGGTAAATATCACATCTGATTATATTGAATAAATGTCTTAAGATATATTATATTTTGTATAGGTTAAAAAACAACTTATATCACAAAGCTGAATTCAACCAAAAAGCATTCACTAAATGTTAGCATCTCTCATTTCACTAGTAGTTAAATTCCTTTCCTTTCACACTATATGGATGACTTTAAATTCTGTTCTACATTTAGAAAGGATTCATGATTTTGTTCTTATAGTCCAATGACTTTCAGTGACTTTATAATGCATAACTATCTATACATACCTATTCCAAAATGATAATAAGCATTAATGTCTGCAATAAACACCCTGAGCTCAAAGTGCCACACTACCCTTATGTTTATATTCTTTTGCCACCATTATTGTAATTTCTGCTCTCAACTGCTTTGAGAGGGTATAAATTATAGAACACAATTGTTTGGCTCAATGGAACTATTAGAAATGCCTCCAAATTTCATTGGTTGCCTCTTGAGGTAGGAAATTGCTCTTCCTTGAAAGCTCTGAACTGGAGTCTGGATAGTAAACTATTAAATGAGAAACATAAATTTGGATCTGCAATAGTTTTCAGAGAAGTAATTCTTAAAAATTAGTCAGAATAAGATTGAATTAGTTAAAAATGTAGTTTCTAACCTTGCCTCCTGTAATTTTAATTCAGAATGTTTGCAAAGGAACTTAATTTTTTTACTAAGTAACTCAGATTATGCTGATTCAGGTGGTCAATAGACCACATCTTGAGATACCCTCCCTCAAAGATTATTTAGTTCAAATCTCAATTTGCAAATGAGGAAGTGGAATACAGTGGTTAAGTGAATTTGATGTAAGTCACATAGTTAATTACTTGTTCATCTGGGCTTTGAAGTAACATCTCCTGATTCCTGGTTCATTACTTCTAGTTTTAAATCAGACTCCAAATAAGTTGTGTGAAGTATCTCTCTAAAATTTCCTGGTGTGTAGATTGTTTTAAATGGGGAAAATTCTGACAGATTCTCAAATAAGAAAATTTTTTCTTATTTTTTAAAACTGTAAAAACAGAAACTAAACTCTTTATATTTTCTGTCTGCTTCAGAATCTAAACTCAATTTATAAATAGAATTTTATATTTACTTAACAAAAACTTCTATAGTCACTACATAAATCAGTCTCTATTTTAAGAATTTTAATAGTAATATTTGTAAATATTAATAAATAAAATTATTAAACCAACTGCCTTCCTATTAGCAATGTTAATTTAACATTGCAAATGGTATCACTTTGCTGAAACTAAATTAATGGCCACAGCATGGACATAGTGGTAGCTGTTCTGGTGATCTACAACCAGTAATAATATCTGACCTTTGGCCACAGGACTCAAGAAGTAAGTTGGTCCTGCAGGGAAGATGGCAAGGTAATAGGATTCTAGACTCACCTTGTCCCATGGATACACCTAGATAACAACTACATCATTGTAAATAACCCAGAAAATGACCTGAAGACTGGCAGAACAGATCCACTACAGTGAAATGTAGAGAAGAAGCCACACTGAAGAAGGTAGGAAGGGCAGAGAAGTGGTCCAGAGCTAAACAAACCCAAGGGACTGTGTGGGGGAGGGTGGGGTGTGGGTGCCGAGGAGGGAAAGGAAGACTCCACAATAGGTACCCCAGGCACAGGAGATCTGCACTGAGAAGATGAATCCCTGTAACATTTAGCTTTGAAATCCAGAGGGACCTAAAGTGGCAAGTTCTTACAACCACTGGGACTTAACACCTTTAAAAATCATTGGGCTTAGCTCTGAGAGAGTCAGAGGGCTATAGGAGACTGAGTCCCTGCTCTTAAAGAGACAGCACAACAAATGGCCCCACTGAGATACAACATAGAAGCAGATTGAAAAACACCTGAAGTATGAGGGAAGGAGACTTATATACCGATCTCAGAGCAAGTACTGGAAGGGAAGGAATCTTTGGGAGACTTCTCCAAGAACAAAGGAGCAGGCAGGTAAAGTTAAAAGAATTCATCACCAGTAAACCAGCCTTACAAGAAATGTTAGAGGGGATTTTTTTGAGTAGAAAGGTAAACCATAAGCAAGAGTAAGAAAAGTAGGAAGCACAAAAGCAGTAAAATTAAATATATCTATAAAAATCAGTAAAGTCATTCACAAAATAAAAGGATGTAAAGTATGACACCTAAACATATACCTAAAACATGGAGGGGGAGAGAAGTAAAAATTTAGTGCTTTTAGACTGGATTCAAACTTAACCAACCATCAACTTAATATAGACTGCTATATGTATAAGATGCTATATTTAACCTAATGGTAACCACAAATCAAAAATCAGTAATAGATATGCAAATAAGAAAGAGAAAGGAATCAGGAATCCAAGTATATCACTAAGGAATGCCAGCAAACTGTGAGAGAAGAAAGCAAAAGAAGAGAGAGAAACTACAAAAACAATCATAAAACAAGTAACAAAATGGAGGTAAGTACATACCTATCAGTAATTACTTCAAATGTAAATAGAATAAATGCTCCAATCAAAAGAGCGCCTGGGTGGCTCAGTTGGTTAAGACTCCACTCCTGGTTTCAGCTCAAGTAATGAACTTAAGGTGGTGAGACTGAGCCCTGCAGTGGGCTCAGAACTCAGCTTGAGTTGGCATGAGACTCTCTCCCTCTCCCCCCCAACTCAAGCACGTGTGCTCTCTCTCTTTCTAAAATAAATAAATAAATAAGTAAAATCTTTGAAAAAAAAGACATAGGGAGACAGAATGGATGAAAAAACAAGATCCATCCACATGTTGCCTACAAGAGACTCATTTAAGACCTAAACCTACATGCAGATTGAGAGTGAAGGGTTGAAAAAGCATTTATCATGCACATGGAAGTGAAAAGAAAGCCAGGGTAGCAGTACTTCTATTAAACAGAATAGACTTTAAAACTAAGACTGTAACAAAAGACAAGGAAGGTCACTCTAAAATTACAAAAGGAAAAATCCAAAAAGAAGATATAATTTTTGTAAATATTTATGTACCCAAATTGGGAGCACTCAAATACATAAAGAGGCTAAGAAAATACATAAAAGAAGTCCTTGAGAGTAATACAATAATAGTAGAGAACTTTAAAATACCACTTACATCAATGGGTAGATCATCCAAACAGAAAACCAACAAGGAAAGGGTGGCTTTGAATGACACATTGGATCAAATAAATCCAACATATATATTCAGAACATTCCGTCTTAAAACAGCATAATACACATTCTTTTCAAGTGAACATGGGACATTCTCCAGAGTAGATAACATGATAGACTACAAAACAAGTCTCAACAAATTAAAAAAGATGGAAGTCATACTATGCATCTTTTCTGACCACAACACTACAAAACTAGAAATCAACCACAAGAAAAAATCTGGAAAGAGCACAAATACATAGAGGTTAAATAACATGCTACTAAACAATGAATGGTCAACTAAGAAATCAAATAAGAAATAAAAAATACATGAAGATGAATGAAAATGAAAACACAATGGTCCAAAATGTTTGAGATGTAGCAAAAGCTATTCTACAAGGGAAATTTATAGAAATAGAGGTCTTCCCCAAGAAGAAAGAAAAATCTCAAACAACCTAACCTAACACCTAAGGGAAATAAAGAAAGAAGAACAAACAAAAGCCAAAACCAGTAAGTGGAAGGAAACAATAAAGATAAGAGCAGAAATAAATGAAATAGAAACTAAAACAAAGTAACAAAAAACCCAGTAAAAGAATAATAGAACAAATCAATGAAACTAGGAGCTGGTTCTGTGAAAACATCAACAAAATTGATAAACCTTTAGCCAGATTCATCGAAAGAGAGAGAGAGGAGACTTAAATAAACAAAATTAGAAATAAAAAAGGAGAAATAACAACCAACTCCACAGAAATATGAACAATTATAAGGGAATATTATAAAAAATTATATGTCAATAAATTGGACAACCTAGAAGAAATGGATAAATTCCTAAAAACACATAACCTCCCAAAACTGAATGAGGAAAAAACAGAAGTATGAACAGACCAATTACCAGCAATGAAATTGAAACAGTAGTCAAAAAAACTCCCAACAAAAACAAAAAAAGCCCGGGACCAGATGGCATCACAGGCAAATTCTACCAAATACTTAAAGACAAGTTAATATCTATTCTCAAACTATTTCAAAAAAATTGAAGAGAAAGGACAGCTTCCAAATTCATTCTATGAGGCCAGGATTACCCTGATAGCAAAACCAGATGAAAACATACAAAAAAAAAAAAAAAAAAAGAACTACAGGCCAATATTTCTAATGAACATAGATGCAGAAATCCTCAACAAATTATTAGCAAACCAAATCCAACAATACATTAAAAAAATAATACAACATGATCAAGTGGGATTTATTCCTGGGATGCAAAGATATTCAATATTTGCAAATCAGTCAACATGATACATCACATCAACAAGAGAAAGGATAAAAAACTATGAGCATTTCAATTGATGCAAAAAAACTTTGACAAAGTACATCTAGTCATGATAAAAATCCTCAACAAAATAGGTTTAAAGGAAACACACCTCAACATAATAAAAGCCATATATGAAAACCCACAGTCATACTCAATGGTGTCAAAACCTGAGAGCTTTTCCCCTAATGTCAGGACCAAAACAAAGATATCCACTGTCACCACTTTTTTTTTCTTTTTAAAGATGCTACTTATTTATTTGACAGAGAGAGACACAGTGAGAGAGGGAACACAAAGAAGGCAGAGTGGGAGAGGGAGAAGCAGGCTTCCCGCTGAGGGGGGAGCCCGATGTGGGGCTCGATCCCAGGACCCTGGGATCATGACCTGAGCCGAAGGCAGACGCCCAATGACTGAGCCACCCAGGCGTCCCCAACTGTCACCACTTTTATTCAACATAGTACTGGAAATCCTAGCCACTGCAATCAGACATCAAAAAGAAATAAAAGACTTCCGAATTGGTAAGAAGTAAAACTTTCACTATTTCAAATGACATGATGCCATATACAGAAATCCCTAAAGACTCCACTAAGAAACTACTAGAACCAATAAATGAATTCAGTAAGGTTCCATGATACAAAGTTAACATAGAGAAATCCATTGCATTTCTATACACTAATTATGAAGTAGCAGAAAGAGAAATTAGGAAAACAGTCTCATTTACAATTTCATCAAAAATAATAAAATACCTAGGAATAAACTTACCCAAGGAGGTAAAAGACCTATACTCTGAAAACTATAAAACACTGATGAAAGAATTTGAAGATGAGACAAACAAATAGAAATTTGGATTTCTTGCTTGTGGATTGTGAGAACAAATATTGTTAAAATGTCCATATTACCCAAAGAAATCTACCTGATTTAATGCAACCCCTATCAAAATACAAACAGTGTTTTTCACAGAACTAAAACAACCCTAAAATTTGTATGGAACCACAAAAGACCCTAAATAACCAGAGCATTCTTGAAAAAAGGAACAAAACTGGAGGTATCACAATCCTAGATTTCAAGATATACTACAAAGTTGTAGTAATCAAAAGAGTATAGTACTTGCACAAAAATAAACACATATATTAATGGAACAGAACAGAGACACCAGAAATAAACCCACAACTATATGGTCAATTAATCTTTGACAAAGAAGCAAGAATGCACAATGGGAAAAATACAGTCTTTTCGAAAATTGGTGTTGGGAAAACTGGACAGCTATATGCCAAAGAATGATACTAGACCACTTTCATTCACCATACAAAAAAATAAACTCAAAATGGATTAAGAACCTAAGTGTGAGGGGCTCCTGGGTAGCTCAGTCAGTTAGGCATCTGCCTTCAGCTCAGGTCATGATCTCAGGGTCCTGGGATCGAGCCCCATGTTGGGCTCCCTGCTCATCGGGGCATCTGCTTCTCCCTCTCCCTCTGCCTCTCCTCCCCACTCATTCTCTCCCTCTATCTCTTTCTCCGTCTCAAATAAATAAATAAAATCTTTAAAAAGTAACCTAAATATGAGACCTAAGACTATAAAAATTCTAGAAGAAGACACAAATGGTAATTTCTCTGACATAAGTCATTCCAACATTTTTCCAGATATGTCTACTGAGGCAAGAGAAACAAAGCAAAGATGAACTATTGGGACTACATCAAAATAAACCTTCTGCTAAGTGAAGGAAACAATAAACAAAACTAAAAGCCAACCTACAGAATGGGAGAAGATATTTGCAAGAGACATATCTGATAAAGGCTAGTATTCAAAATATGTAAAGAACTTATATAACTCAACACCCAAAAACCAAATAATCCAACTAAAAAATGGGCAAAAGACATAGACAGAAGGCTAATAGACACATTAAAAGATGCTCAACATCACTCATCATCAGTGAAATGCAAATCAAAGCCACAATATCAGAAATATCACCTCACGCCTTTCAGAATGGCTAAAATCAATAACACAAGAAGCAACACATGTTGGCAAGGCTGTGGAGAAAAAAGAACCCTTGTGCCTTGTTGGTAGGAATGCAAACTGATGCAGCCACTGTGGAAAACAGTTGGAGGTTCCTTAAAAATTTAAAATAGAATTATCACTTGATCCAGGAATTCCACTACTGGGTATTTATCCAAGGAATACCAAAACACTAATTCAAAAAGATATATACACCCCTATGTTTATTGCAGTATTATTTACAATAGCCAAGTTATGGAAGCAACCCAAATGTCCACTGACAGATGAATGGATAAAGAAAATGTGGGGTGTGTGTGTGTGTGTGTGTGTGCATAATAGAATTTTACTCAGCCATAAAAAAGAATGAAATCTTGTCATTTGCAACAACATGGGTGGATTGATAGAGTATAAGGCTAAGTGAAATAAGTCAGTCAGAGAAAGACAAATACATGTGCTTTCACTCATGTATGGAATTTAAGAAACAGAACAAAAAACAAAATAAAAATGAGACAAACCAAAGAATGGATTCTTAACTATACAAAACAAACTGATGGTTACCAGAGGGGAGGTGGGGGAGATGGTGAAATAGGTGGGGAGGATACAGAATACACTTACATGATGAGCGTCGAGTAATGTATAGAATTGTCAAATCACTCTATTGTACACCTGAAACTAAAGGATATGACATGTTAATTATACTGCAATTAAAATAAAAAAATTAAAAAAACTAACCTTGCTGTTTTTGATACCAGTATTTACTCCTAATTAAAAAAAAAAAGTTTTCATTCCTGCCCTTGTAAAGCCCCTTTGCCATTTTCCAATTTGATAAGCAAGGCATATGCCTATAATAAACATCTAATTAATATCTCTAATGTAGCTTAAAATCAATATTTTCAAACTAAATTCAAGATCTCCCTCCAAACCTTGTCCTCTACTGAAGTGAAGTTAGCACTACTACCTTGCTAGACAAACCATAAATTCAAGAATCATCCTAGATGCCTTTCCTCTAGTTGCCCTATGTATCAAATTCCTCACCACCCCTCCTGAATATGTCATGAAGCAGTTCACCTAATTTAATCTCCACTGCCAGCACTGCAGTCCAGGTTACTGTTGTCTGGACTGATACAGTTTTCTAATGGAGTATCCTACATTCATGGCACTTACCAACCAAGTATCCAAACTATGACCAGAATAATCATATGAAATGTAAATTTAATCACATAATCTCCCACTTAAAGTTTTTTCTTTTTGGATGAGAATTAAGTCCAACAATTCTACTCCCAACCATTTCCTGTCTTGCAGTGTCCTATCTTCTTTCTTGCTTTCTGTGACCAGGCCTCACTGAACTTATGTCTATGAAACTCACCATAATCCCTTCCCCTTCCTTAAATCATCTTTCCTTCTCTACCCTCTCCCATCTACACCATGTTAATTTTTATTTTTCTTCCAAATCCTAGATTCATCCTTACTTGTTTTGTAATGTGCTTCCCTGATTTCCTAAATAAGGTTAGTTGATCAATACCTCCTGGCATTGTGTGGATCTCTTCTGGGTAGCAATGTCCACAGTGACAATTTTATATTTATGTAATGTGGCTCTCTGATTAATTCCTCATTTTTCCATTAGATGGTCAAGTCCATGAACTCTCCTTTATTACTCCACTCTTAAATCCCAAGTACTTTCAGTAGTAGATTTAATAACATTTGCTATATATAGATTACTGAATGAACAGCATTAAATTCTGAATGCTGCAGAACAGCACAAGAAAGTGTTACCTACAGAAATCCTACTCAACATTTCCTAACTTTCCAATATTACCTATATTTGGAAGATGCCCTCTGCCTTTGGGCTCCTAATCAATTCCCTATGTGAGCAATTCATTCAAGGCTTTTCATACACTTCCTTATCTAGATGTTATTTGTGAACATACTTAAAGGATCTCACTAGAAAAAATAACTTTTTAGAAAGCAAAGACTGTTGTAGATCTTCATTCCTTCCTACTTCTCAACCCTGCATTTCACACACAGTAATTTGAACATAATACACACAAATATACACACATGTATACACACACACACACACACACATGCCAGCTCACTCTATAAATAAAAAAAAAAGAAACCATTGGATTGTTTGAAATATATCAAGTCCCTTTTATAAATTTTAAATTTCTCTGGAGAATTTTTAATATCACAGTTGAATCAAGTGTGTAGCTTTCCCTCTTCTACCTCATTCCCTTCACCCCTCTCTGTTGCCCATAACAATCCAAGCTCAATCTAGTTGTGCATTCATGAAGATAAGTCATTGTGCTTCAGTGACATGAGAAATTAGTGGACATTGTTTATTCATTTCTCAAATAAGTTTGTTTGTCTAAGTTTTTCAAAAAGCAGCAATTTTAATAGGTATTTTTCAACATTTTAAATATAAAATTAAATAACATCAACGTTACTCCTGATGTTAATTGTATGTGATATAAGGCAAGACGTGGCAACAATGAGAAATAAAAGAACAAAATTAAGAAATATAGGTTTAAAAAAGGAAATTTATATACTAATAGTTTAGAAGTTAACATTAAATTGGCTTTCAGAATTGTGCTATTGAGGATTCCTATAAGTCATGCATTGTTATAAGTTCGAATTTGTGTTGGATTCTCACATTAAAGCAGAACTCAAATCATTTTTATATCTCATTCCTCTAGAAAAAATCTTAACAAAAAAACGAACTATGCTACAAGATTTTTATTCTTACATCCAAACTTGTATATTTTCTTGCTGAACATTTATAAATCAAGATAGATTTCTCCAGATGACCTTTAGTGACACTCTTTTAACTGGTCTCCTCCTGTTATTTTGCTTTTTCCTTCTCAGAGCTGAAGCCAACATAATTCTTTCTCTGTTAAAGAATGCTGACACCAAATAAAAATATCCCAAGTGCTTGCTCCAAGAAACTAACTGTCCCTAGAAGACCGTCAACCAACCAACAGTTCAATTATCTAACAGCTTGCTCATCAATACTTGTTTCAGGACATGCCCTCACCATGATGATCAACTCAAAAATGTTAGGTTATATACTCTACCCAGTGCTAACCAGTTGCTACTTGTCAAGATCCATCTTAAAATCATCCAGCCTAGGCACTAAAGTCCTTTAATATCTTCCCCTAAAATACTCCTCCTCACAGTGGAGTTCTACCTTATTGCACAAGTCTAATAAAATTAGTTTTGTTTAATAAACAATTTTGTGGTTTTTTGGTGAGCTTTTGGGAGGTCAACAGTCAACATTTGTTTATATTATTTTCCTACATTTCCTCTTTAAATATGTCTCTGGTTTCTAAGGCTGCCCTTGCCTCTTGCTTGTTAACTGAATGACCTTGGCTAAGTCACATCTTTAAGCTTATGTCTCAATGGGCAACAAGAATAGAGTTCTTCTGAGAGTAAATAAGGAAATATGCGAGGAACATTAACCAACACAGTGCCAAGTGTACTGACACATTTGATTCTTAAAATAACTCCATAAGTAATTACCTACATTTTATAGATAAATAAATTGAGGCAGAGAAATGTCAAGTAACTTGCTGACAGTCACAGATCTTGTCATCAGTGATGCTGCCTTGCCGTATCGGTTTGGTTCCATTCTATCTTGATTGTGGAAGAGGTTGCTTCACATGCTCCCTTTCCTATTTGAGTTATCCTAGATATGTATAAGAAGTGTCAAATACTCTTCGTGAACAGTTCTTGGTTCCAGTGATTAGAGATCAGTTGAGGCTATACCATCTCACTCTTGTCCCCAGTCCTGATTCTACCTCATTTTGGGGAGGGAAAAATAGCCCAACAGATATGTCTGGAGAATTATTGTAGTATGACATTTACGTCCATCCTGAAACTGGTTATTTTCTTCCACAAAGATATAGACTTATATCTTTGAGGAAAAATGGCTCTCTACGTGTAAGTAAAAAAAAATAAATAAATAAAAAGAGAGAGAAAGAAGGAAATATAGACAGAAAAATGAAATACTTGAGATTTGAATGGAATAGACTGGTAGTGATAATAGTAGAGGAGGAAAAATGGCTCTCTACGTGCAAGTAAAAAAAATAAATAAATAAAAAGAGAGAGAAAGAAGGAAATATAGACAGAAAAACGAAATACTTGAGATTTGAATGGAATAGACTGGTAGTGATAATAGTAGAAGAAGCAACAAGGTAAGGAAGACTATTAGCTGCAACAACAGTAGTAGCAATAGCAATATAAGGTGGTCCTACCACTCATTCAATTAACAAATGTATATTGACCATTTGCTCTGTGTGTGACGTTGTGCTTCATTCTGGTGCTCCATGCTAGGAACGCTATTTCCTCCCTGGCCCTTTTTTTTTCTCCATTCTTTTCCTATTTCTATGATTTAAGTATTACCTTTCTGATAGAGGCCCAAATTATAACAAATCCCCATTTCTCCTCTCTGCAGCAAAGCCCAATGCCTACTGACTAAAGTATTTATTTCCAATAAGTTAGGGACTCAAAATTCACAGAAGTGAAAATAATATATTGTCTTGTCCAAAATCCAGTCCTCCTTTGTTGTCTGTCTAAAAGAATTATATCATCTCCCATTTAGTTGCTCATTTTAAGTCTAAACATGAATCTATGAATGAATAGTCCAGGCCCTCAAGCCACCATTTATGCTGTCTGATGTGCCCACTTCCACAGCTGGCCTGCTAATATCTTACTGTCTAGCACGTCACCACATGCACCACACATGTTTTTTTCCATGTGTCTTTTTTTTCAATTAATTAATTAATTTATTTGACACATGAAGAAAGAGAGAGAGAGAGAACACAAATGGGAGGGGAACAGCAGAGGGAGAGAGAGAAGCAGATTCCCCACTGAGCTTGGAGCCCAACGTGGGGCTGGATTCCAGGACCCTGAGATCATGACCGGAGCCAAAGGCAGATGCTTAACTGACTGAGCCACCCAGGTATCCCTCCAGGTGTCTTTAATCTCCATTCTCACAGAAGAACTGTTGAAAACCCGGATCCACTTTTACTTTTCTGTTGATGTGTTTATAAACACTGTTAAATTGACTGAAATAAAAAAAAACTTACATTGTTATTAGAGAGAGTTGGAAGAACAGAGCCTAATTTCTTCATTTTCATAAGCTAAAAGGGTTGCTAAGGCAAAGTTGCTCACTTAATTTCTCAATTGTTTTATCTGAAAAATATCTGTATTTTATAAGAACCTCACAGTAATTAAGTAATTAAGTAAGTATTATAAAGCATGTTGTACTTTAAAGAAAGGGTGTTAATTGAATGTTTAACATATACTACGTGTTTTTACATGTTCTGCCTCATTCCACTAATATAAGAATGCCAGGATGTGTTATTATTTTATTAAACTACTTTTTCCAGAGTGAAACTCTAAAAACTTAAAAAAAAAAAAAGGTGTGGACATTTGAACTCGAGGTCTGATTGCAAACTCTAGTTTTCTCTTTTCCTTGCCTTCTTTGTAACACAGTTCTTCCTTCTAATGTATATCACCTGTATAATTCTTTTATCTCCAGCCAACGCAAGCAGAAAAAAAGTCCACCGAACATATGCCGTATTTCAGAAGCACAGTATTGTTGCTCTTCTTCAAATTAGATGGGTATATAATCGGAGGAGGACCTATTGTTTTGTGTTAAAAAAGAGAAACAATGTCACATGCATTTCTACTGAGTTAAGCAGTATATTGCTGAGTGTCCCTGAGAAGACTCATCACCTAAAAGCCACACATTTTCACTCAACCATGGGACACTTTTTGTATACCTGTTTTAATAAAATGTATGCCTTCTGCAAAAAGCACAAAGTGGATCATATTTTTCTATGCCACTGAGGAATCTATGACTTCATTTGTTACATAAATATTATTTGTGACACTTGTTAAAGAACAGTTAAGATAGACTTTTTCAGAAACATTGCTATAGGTGTAGGAACCACTGAAATGGGGTTTTGTAGTCAGGGAGAGAGATTGCACTCAACTCTGAATACAACAAAGAAAGGGGAATTTATAGCCATGGAGCAGGGTGGGAGATAGTGGATGAAAAATTACTGAAAGGAGACATCAGGGGTAAGAAGGGACTCTGGTTATACACAACTAATGGATTCTTGCTGTAGGCAAGCCAAGGTGACTGGGCATCACCTGGGGGATGGTGGCAAAATGAGGAACCCCATCAGACAGTAAGGGTGATTGGATATTGAGGTTGGCGAATTCTGGCTAAACCCATGTAAGAGGCATCTTGTTAAAATTGAATAATGTGGAGACAAACAAGGAAGCTCAAATTTAGGGCCTACTTGAGAACAGAGTTCAGAGGAGCCTAAGTATTTGGATCAAGGAAAGAATCTTTGTCACATTTTAAAAGTAACAGTCTATTTTAGTAAGGAGAGAAGACATTTAGGCTCTTTATTTTTTTCCTTGTCAATACAAAACTATGTTTCAGAGTTGAATAATCCCTACTCATAAACAGGATAAGTAATAACAAACAAAATTAAGAATTATAATGATTTCTCACAGTCACTCTTACTATGAAATTTCTATACCTGAAGAGCATAAGCATCCTTCTTCAAAATTTTAAAGGTAGTGGTCGAAGGTGTGCACATTTACTTTGAGCCTGAACAAAGAGAAGCCATCTATCTGGGACACCTTAGAATGTGCTTAAATTTGGAAGATCGCCATTCAGAGTATAGCAATTCTCACCATTTTTCTAAGTGCAGCAAATTGAAGAAGAAGATGACATGTGGATTCATGACCAATTCAAAGAAAAGAGTATATCAGAGGAATTTGATAGCACAGGATTTGTGCTGCTACCAAAAAATCCAGGAAAGAACTTACTTATCTTAATATGTGTGAATTATTGAAATAATTCAGAATGGCATAAGTGAAACTATATAAAAGACAAAAATCAAACAGAAGGTCCTTAGTTTAGATACCTCCCATTCCTACTATGTGAAATCCCTTGAATAAATCTTTTCCTGTCCTCTGGCCAGTCTGCTAAATGAAGCATACAAGGTAATTGCTAAGTTTTCCCTTCCTATATGAAGACAGAAATACCAGCTCTGGGCTTTTGTTATTTTATAATCACTCCCATTAGCACTACTAGTTGCATCTAATAAATAGGCTGACGAGTGGGATATTGCTTCTGTGAGTGACTAAATAGCATTTAATGTTTTATTCTAAAATTTAAGAAATCAGGAAATGATAGAGCAGTGTTTGGCATGCACTTATTTGTGAACACAAGGCTATAACAAGGGAAGAATTAATTAAGAACACCTACAAGTTTTTGTAATAATAGTTTTAAGAGTATTTGCCTGTGTAGACTACCACCATTATATTTTTAAGTAGAAAAGCATTAGTTTGACTCATAGACTCCTAAAGTGGGCACGTGCCTGTTCAGTAACCATTCAGGATGTCTCAGAATTTAATAAACTAAATTCATTTAGCAGTGTTTAGTGGAATGATTACTCATTTCAGAATTCAAATTCCTACCTTCAAGTCCTAGCTCTCTGTAACCTTGGGAAAGTAGTGATTTTTTCTAAATTTTAAATCCTGCCTTTTTGAAACTTTATGTTGGGTATGTAATTTAATCCTTCTAGACTTAAGTAACCTTGTCTGCAAGATGGAGATGGCAGTGAAAATTCAATGAAATCTAGCATTTAAAAGTATAACAGAACCTAGAAGAGTGTTTAAAATAGGAAAGAAGTTGGAAACATGGACTCTGGAACCTGACACCTTCAGGCCAAATCCTGCCTTTGCTGAATGTGGGTTTACTGTTTCGTCCTTCTAAGTTTCACTTTACACATTCAGAAAATGGGGATGATGATAATAATAGTATATACCTCATTGGATCAGTGACATAATGCCTATAAAATATTTAACATGATGACTGGTACAACAGTCCGCACTGAAAAAGTTCTATTCCTATTATCCAAGGAAGGTTCTAGAGTATAGCTCATACTCAGGAAGCACTTTCAAAAGGGAAGTAGGGTTACTAATTCTTTTGAAGGGCTGTTTATAGCCATTCTTAAATATTTCAAGTGCTTGCTCCCTCAAATATCACCAATACAACTTGTTGAAAAGATGAAGCTGGGTTTATTGTCTACTGCATAAAGGAAGAACACCATGGCAGTAGATCCTTTGTAACAACCAAAAAGAGAAGGACAAAGCTAGGATATATATTAAGATTTTTAAGGGCAGTTCAGGGCAGGTCATTCAATAAATGGGGCTTGGTTAGGGTTGAAAAAGAATCATCGTATAATAATTTAAAGATTGATAGACACAGTGAAGATGTGATTTTGAGGTAAGGGTTTCAGAGTCTTCGGGTAATAATTGTAATTTGATGCTTTATTGTGAAGAGAGAGTGGGTGTTTCAGGAAGTTCCTAGACTGTACAATAATTTTATTCACAACTTTTACCTTTATGGGACAATAGTAATGCTATGTGGATAAAACAGTGTAATAGTAAAGCCATGATATATAACGTCTATAATGTAGACAGTGATCTGTGTAGATGATTTCAATTCTCAAAAAATTTGTATCTTGCAATAAAGCAATCTTAATTTCCTGAATTATACACTCCACAACAGCATCTATTAGGAAAACACTAATTTTTCAAATCTTAATCACACCCTCAATTTTCTCTATATTATTATAAAGGACTTGTCTTCCTAAATAAATGAACACAGAGGTGCTTTTATCCACCAGGAAATAAAAAAAAAAATTAAGCAAATCAATGTAATTTTTTAGGACAAACTGAATCAAAATGGTCATTTCACCATTCATGACATTGAAAAACTTGATTCAATTTTATGTCCTTTTTCATCTGCGCCTTCATAATCATACCTTCCCTTGTGATAATTCCCTGCTTACAAATAATCTTTAAGTACCATTGTGCCTTTTCTTGATTTCCTAAACTTCAAAACTAAATGTCATGTAGACATCCACAGAAGCAGTATTCTGCTCATCAGTTTATTGGATATAGTTAGTAATGTTAACAGGGGTGATTATAAAATAATAAAATCCTAGGACTGGTACTTCTTTTTCCATGTTGATATATATAGGCCATGTACTCATTAAGTCTAAATAAGAACTGGTATTTTGGTGTTGAATTCCTATAAATTTCTTGTGATCCATTGACATATATTAAATTCCAGTGAAGTGCAGATATTTTGCTGGAATTAAAATAATGTGGGAACCTAGACATAATCATGTACACTCATTTCTCTCTGCTGCTCCCAAGTAGATACAACTAGAAACCTTAAAGATAATGCAAAAGACAATCAAAGAAGACCTCTGAAAGGTGGTCAGAGGAAGATAAATTGGTTCAGAACCCTAGGACTACAGAAGAAACACAGCATTAGAGTGCCCTGCATTTCCTTTTCAACAGAAGAAGGTGATTCAAACGTAGTGTTTCTAAAACCCAAACCTAACAACAGAAGGAAGCTCAGGTAAAAGCTCATTCCTTCTTGGATTGAATTGGAGTCCCTCCATCAACCTCAGATGAACCTAGAACTATGAAAAGGTAGTTGTTAACAAAAATCCTTCTAAAAAGTAAATGGCCAGGAATAGTGTTCTTTATCCTCTGAAGGCCTGAAGTCCCTTCTTATACTGAGAGATACCAGGGTAGCCAGGTGGAATCAGCAAGAGGAACCACACTATAATAAGTAGCCTGGCCCTGAAAGTCTCTTTGTTCCTGTGGGCCTGAGAACTCCATCTGGTTCTCCTTTGGTGCCTCCATCCAGATGCCCCAACCGGTGTTACTGGGTGATGAAAGGGGCTGAAAGGAGCCATTCTGCCACAATAAACTCCTAGCCCAACAAAAACCTCCTACCACAAAAGCATAAACTTCTACTTGTTGAAATGACCACATGAGAAGCAGCAATAGCAGGCTGGACTATTGGAACCCCACAGAAACCAGATAAACCTAGCTGACCAAACTAACAACACGGAGGCTCTGAAAACAAGGTGCATTTAGAAGCATAGCCCATATATGCAGTTAGAGCCTATATGCTGAACATAAACAGGATGACTGCCCACTAAAGTCAAAGATTTAACTAGGACTCAGAGAATCCCAACATAATATAAAAAATATACAGAATACAATTAAAAAAAAAGAAAAGAAAAAGAAAAAAAAACACCTGGAACATCAGGAATCAGGAAAATCACAATTTGAATGAGAAGAGATGATTAACCCTTATAAGTATGTTTCAATCATCAATTACAAATTCCTTTGAAATACGTGGAAAAAAAAAAGAAAAAGAAAACTGGCCGCCTCCGTGGCTCAGTCTGTTAAGCATCTGCTTCAGCTCAGGTCATGATCCAGAGTCCTATGATTGAGTCCTGCGTTGGGCTCCTTGCTCAGCAGGGAACCTGCCGCTCGCTCTCCCTGCTTGAGCACTCTCTCTCTCTCTCTCTCTCTGTCTCTCTCAGACTAATAAATAAATAAAATCTTAAAAAAAAGAAAAAGAAAAAATCAATAAAGAACAGACATTTTAAACAAGCCAAATGAAAATCGCAGAATTAAAAGATACAATGATAAATTAAAACCTGCTGGATGGACTCAGTTGTAAAGTGGAGATGACAGAGGCTAGAGATCTTAGTGGTGATGACAGAATGAGTGAAATTAAGGACGAACATAGTATTGACCCAATGTAAACAACAGAGAGAAAGTATTGAAAAAAATAAATTAAGAGTCTCAGGGAACTATGGAATAGTTGGAACTATGGATAAAAATCCAACATTCATAAGGTCAGTTCCAAGAGAGGAAAAAGAAAGCAGAGCTGAAAGAATTGTAGAAGAAATAATTTCAGAAAATGTCCCCATAGAGAAACACTAATTTATATTTCTCATCTGAAACCATAAAGGCCAGAGGAAGTGACATAACATTTTTCAGGTGATGGGGTGGGGGAGAAGTGTCAATCATCAATCCCATTTGCATTAAAATTATCCTTCAGGAATGAATGGAAATAAAGCCATTCTCAAATAAAGGAAAACTAATAGAACTTTTTGCTAGCAGATAATACTCTTAAAGATTGCCAAAAAAGAAATTCTTCAAGCAGAAAGGAAATGATAAAAAAAAGATTCTTAGAGTACCCAGAAGGAAGAAAGAACAACAGAAAAAAAAAAAAAGATATATTGGTACATAGCATAGATGATTCCTAGCCTCATGAGATTCACAAAAATATTGATGGTTGAGACAAAAAAACAATGCTATCTGATACACAATACATCCATATTTAAATCAAATAAAGAACAAGGATCAAAATGGAGGAAAATCTCCAAACTTCACTCAAAATGGCAAAATATTGATACCAGTAGATGGCAATAAGCTATTTATGTATACCAAAATACTCAGAACAACAACTCCAAAAACCATACAAAAAGATATACTCAAAAGTACTATAAATAAATCAGATAGAATTTTTACAAGAGGTGCAAGTAGTCTACCAAAAGACAAGAAAAAAGGAACAACATAATGAGGACCAGAGAAAACAAACAGAAAATATAGTAGGAAAATGGCAGACTTAAACTCTAATGTGTCCACAATTAACTTAAATATAAATAGTCTAAATATACCAATCCAAAGTGAGACATTGGCAGTGGATTTTTCTTTTAATTACTAAACTATATGCTGCTTAGAACAAATTCACAACAAATTCAGTGATGAGCAGTCTGAAAGTAAAAGCATAGAAAAAATATATAAGACATAGGCATTAATCTGAAAAAAATGCAGAAAGAGGTATATTAATATCTGATGTTAGATTTCAGAGCAAAAGAAATTACTAAATACAAAGAACAGTGGATAATGATAAAAGAATCAAGCCACCAGGAAGACAAAATGATCTTTTATTTTTAAGTTTTATTTATTTATTTGACAGAGAAAGAGCACAAGCAGGGGGAGCAGCAAGCTCCTCACTGACTGGGGAGCCCAATATGGGGCTCGATCCTAGGACCCTGGGATCATGACCGGAGCTGGAAGCAGACACTTAATGACTGAGCCACCCAGGTGCCCGGACAAAAATGATCCTTTATGTGCAGGCATCATACAAAAGAATCATAAAATATATGAGGCAAAAAATGATAAAATAAAAAGAGAAAAAACATCCACAGTGAATGTGGCAATTTCCATACACCTTTCTCAGCAATGGATAAAATGGCTCAGTGGAGAATCAGCAAAATGAAAGATCCAAACAACCAAATCAATCAATAGAATCTAATTCAGATACATAGAACACTTCACCTGACAACAGCAAAATGCATATAAATTCAAGTTCTCGTTGAACATTCATCAAGAAAAATCAGAGTGCAATGTCTGATGATAGCAGAAACAAATTAGAGATCAATAACAGAAACACAACAGGAAAATCTCTAAACACATGAAACTTCAATAACACACCTCTAAATAATCCATGAGTCAAATGGAAAGTCAGAGAACAAATTTTTTAAAATAAAAATTTAATTAAATTTTTAATTTTAATAAAAATCAAATAAAATAGTGATGAGAGGGAAATTTCAAAATGAGGTAAGATCTCAAATAAATAAACTGTCTGTACCTCAAGAAACTCTAAAGAGAAGAAAAATAAATCCAAAGCAAACAGAGCAAAGAAAAAAAAATAAAGATAACATCAGAAACAAATGAAATTAAAAAAGGAGAAAACCAGAAAATCAGTAAAACTAAAATCTATGTCTTCAAAACACTCAGTACAAATGATAAACATTCAGCAAAACTGACAAAAATTTAAAAAGAGAAGAAATAAGGCAGCAGTATTGGGAATGAAATAGGATACCACTATAGATCTTACAGTCATTAAGAGGATATTAAAAGAATACCATAAACAATTTTACACAGATAAATTTGGCAATGTACTTGACATGGACTAATTATTCAAAAACCAAAATATACTGAAAATGAATCAAGATGAAATAGACAATAAATAGTTTTATAACCATTAAATAATTTATATTTATATTAAAATCTCCAGAGAAAATTTCTCTGGGCTCAGATCATTTCACTGCAGAACTCTACCAAACATTAAAAAAACAAAAACAAAAACAAAAACAAAAACAAAAACAAAAAAACCTAACAAAATTCTGTGCAGTCCTTTCCAGAAAATAGGAGAGAGAACATATCTCAACTTTATGAGATTATTATTATACTGATACCCAAATCAGAAAAATATAGTATTGAGAAAAAAGAAAAAAGAAAACTACAGCCCAATATCTCTCATGAACTTAGAAAATAAAAGCAAATCAAGTCCAATAATTTAAAAAAAGAATTACACACCATGGCCTAATGAGATTTTTTCTAGGTAAGCATATCTGATTCATCATTCAAAAATCAATCAATAAACCCACAATATCAATGGGCTAAAAAGGAAAAATCACATGATCATTTCAATTGATGCAGAAAAAGCATTTGGCAACATCCAAAACACAGTCATAAAACAAACAAACAAAAAAAGAACAGAACAAAAAAAATACCTTTCTACAAGTTAGGGGCAGAGGGGAATTTTCTTTACTTGATGAAGGACAGCTACAAAAACCTACAGCTGACATCTTACATAATGAAGACAGACTAGTATCTTAAGATAAGTATGTCTGCTTTGACCACTCTTATTCAACTACAGTACTGGAAATTTTGCCACTCCAAAAGGAAAAAGAGAGAGACAGACAGAGAGAGAAGGAGGGAAGTAGGGAGGGAGGGTGGGATATGAAGAGAGAGAGAGAGAGAGAGAGATGCAAACTAGAAAAAGGAAAACTTTCCTATTTGCAGATGACATGATTATCTACATGGAAGATTCCAAGGATTCCACCCAAAAAGAATAAACCCTTATGAAATTAAAAATGGGTTTAATAAAGTCTCAAGATATAAGATCAATAAAATCACAAAAATCATTTATATTTCTATATGCCAATAATGAACATGCAGAAACTGAAATTTAAAACAAAATACCAGTTATAGTGACTCCCCAAAAAAGGAAATCCTTAGATATACACTTAAGAACACACATACTGTGTCTATATGCTAAAATTTATAAAGCACAGATTAAATCAAAGATGATCTGAACTAACTGAAAGATATATTGTGTTCATATATAAACAATTATCATAGAAAAGGTATTAGTTCTTCCTGAATCAATCTATGGGTTTAATGCAATTCCTGTCAAGTCACAGCAAGAGTTTTTGTTATATAGAAAAGTTTATTCTAAAAATGATATGGAAAGGCAAAGCCCTTAGTAGCTAAAATAATTTTGGCAAAGAGGCATAAAGTGAAAGCAATGACTACTTGATATTAAGTTTTATCATATGGCTATAGTAGTTAATACAGTGTTGTGTTAGAGGAAGAATGGATAGATTAACAGAACTAAATAGAAAATCTAGAATTTAGACTCCACAAAAATAATCTCAACTGATTATTGATGATGTCAAAAAAATTCAATTAAAATGATTCAATTCACTTCAACATTTCACAAATGGTGTTGGTGCAATTGGATATCCATGAATAAAAAAAATAGTAAGCTCAATAGAAACTTTACACCCTTATATAAAAAGTAATTAAAAATGAATAAACATTAGAGAAAATATTTGGGATCCAGAGCTAGATAGTTGTTGATCTTAAAGTATAACAAATATAAAGAAAAATTGATAATTGGAAGTTCATCCAAATTCAAAAACCTATTCTCTGTGACAGATCATATTAAACCTTATTAAGTAGATGAAGTAACAAACCACAGACTGGAAGAAAATATTTGCAAACCACGTATCTGACAAAGGACAGCTATCTAGAATATAAAAAGAACTTTCAAATCTCAAAAAGAGTGAAAGAAAAGAAAAAAGGAAAAAAGAAGGAAGGAAAAAAGGAGGAAGGAAGGAAGGAAGGAAGGAAGGAAGGAAGGAAGGAAGGAAGGGAGAGAAATGAACCCGAAATAGTCCATTTGGAAAATGGGCAAAAAATAACAATATAAAAAGATAAAAAGAACTCTCAAACCTCAAAAAGAGTGAAAGAAAAGCAAAAAGGAAGAAGGAAGGGAGGGAGGGAGGGAGGAAGGAAGGAAGGGAGGGAAGAAGGAACCCCAAATAATCCAATTGGAAAATGGACAAAAGACAGCAATAAACATTTCACTGAAGAGGATGGCAAATAAATACAAGAACATAGATTCAACATCATTAGCCATTAGGGAAATGCAAATTAAAATCACAATTAGAAATCATTAGGTATCTATTAGATTGTTATAATTAAAAAATAGTAGTGACGATAGCAAATGGGGGTGAGGATACCCATCACTCAGACATTGCTAGTGGGAAAGGAAAATGTTACAGCCTCTACAGAAACAATTTTGTAGTCTATTATGTAACTAAAGTACACATACCTTCAGACCCAGCTATTGCACTCTTGGGTATTTGTCTCAGAGAAATGAAAATATGTTGACACAAAAACATGTACATGACTGTTCATAGTAGCTTTATTTGTAATAATAAAAAAAAAAACAGAAACAAATATTCTTCAGAGGTTAATGGTTAAACAAACTATGTCAAAACATACCATGGAATAAAAAAAAAAAAAGAAAAAGGAAAAAACATACCAAAGAATACCATTCAGCAATAAAAAGAAACAGGTTATTGATAGATGACTAGCCAGGGAATAATGCTAAGCTAATAATACTGAGTACACAAGTTCCAAAACGTTTCATGTTTTATAAGTCTATGTAACATTTAGAAATTACAAAATTTTATAAATGGAGAACAAATTACTGGTTGGTAAGGGTTAAGAAGGATGGGTTAGGTGGGAGGTTGATGTGGTTATAAAGGGCAGCCTGAGGGATCTCGGATTGTGGAACTGTTTCGTATCTGAATTCTAGTAGTAGATACAGAAACCTACCCATGTGATAAAATTGTATAGAACTAAGAACACTAACACATACACACACACAAATGAGCACAAATTAAACTGGGGAAATGTGAATAAAATCAGTACTTTGTATGAATGTCAATATCCTGTCCTGAAATTGTACTAGGGTTTTGTAAGTTGTTATTGAGTGAAACTGAGTAAACTGGATCTCTGTATATTTTTTACAACTGCATGTGAATCTTCAAGGATCTCAATAAAAGTTTTAATTTAAAAAATAACTTGGACCTTGAGCTTTTTCTCAAGAATGCAATATAATATTTCAAGATATAGACAAAACTCTTTGCTTCCAGGGAACTGTGCTTCATTCAGAACCCAGAATTTCTTCTACGTATTTTCTCTTTATTTCTCTACCTTCCCCCAAACTCACAAACTCCCTATTCTCCAGTCCTTACCAGCTTTAATTCATCCTGTACATCCCATATTGCTATATGGCAAATGTCCTAATCACAGGATGTGGTGGTGTGGGAAGGAATTGGTTGTCATCCTGAAAAGCTTTTTAAATGAGACATAAAGGGGAAAAACCCTAAGATTCTGACAGTTAGAACCATGGGAAATGGATAATACAGGGAAAGATACAAACATGAACATTGACACCGAATTTTGAAAGTGCACATTCATTAAATGACAAATATTTCTAGTGGATAGAGTATAAGGGTATTAATTATCCACCGTCGGGGTTAAAGTAGATGTGACAAGTTAGAATAGAAGAAGATAGTAAAAAACTGAGAGTATTACTAAGGATATGGACTTAATTATATAGGCCACTAGAAATTGTCCTTGGACTTTCAACTGAGATGAATTTGAAAGATATCTAGGAGGTAGACTGTGAATAACTTGTTGAAAGGAGAGGTTAATCAATGAAAGGAGTCATAGAAGATTCTAAACATTTTAGCTTTAGGACTAGAAATCTCATATTGACATTATCTGAGAATAGAAAATGTAGGCAGAGGATTCAGTTTATGGGAATGGAACATTAAAGAGATATTTAAATCCTTTCAATAAAATAATTTGTATTTTCAATTAAATTTCTGAACAAAATTTATCATTTAATTAAATACTCTTTAGAAATATTAGTAATTGGAATTTCTAGGAAATTGTGGACAAAGCATTTTTATTCAATTTAACCCCTTTGAATATCAAGGTATTTGTGTTTGTATAATTATATTATAATGAAAATAATGTTATGTATATCGGATATTACAGTGATATACAAAAACATTTTTCAAACAAAATCTACTCGCAAATGAATGTGTAAATGTATTTATTTAAAATTTAATGTACATAAAACAATTTTCAAAAATTTTCAAAATCGTAATAGCAATTAGCTGCTTACCTTATCAGATACATATATTCCTATCTATCTATCTATCTATCTATCTATCTATCTACATATCTATCTATGGTTAAACTTTCAATAAGCTGACCACCAATCATTTCCACTATTGGTAGTTTCAAAATAGTTTTTCCTTTTGATATACTGTGTATAGTAATCTCATTCCCCGCTGGCCTTTAACATTATTTCTCTTGTCCCAT
Source organism: Eumetopias jubatus (assembly GCF_037043125.1). Classification (NCBI taxonomy): domain Eukaryota; kingdom Metazoa; phylum Chordata; class Mammalia; order Carnivora; family Otariidae; genus Eumetopias; species Eumetopias jubatus. The sequence continues at coordinate 123,770,022 of NW_028274808.1, read as the reverse complement.
GGGGAATATTTTCTCTAGTTACCGCTACTTCACTGAAAGAATAATTTTTCCCCTGGTAGGCTATTGTGGCTCTGCCAAACAGACTAAAACTTTAGGAGTTTTGAGTATATAGGACAGATCGAGATATAAACTATGGTTAATCAGGTAATTAGATAAGAATTAATACTCATAAAACCATATGCTAAGGGGGCAGTGGGATATGACTAAATATACTAATGTTTTGGATTATACTGTGTGTTACTCTATGGCAACCTTTCTATTTTAGTCACCATTATTTTCTCCTCAGTCCATACAGGAATTTCTGTTTCTTACAAAGCACTAAATATATCTTCATGAAAATTAAGTGCAAATGTTTCATTCTTAATGATTTTTTTTGTTGACCACTTCCCCTTTATTTCTTTGTCATTCTTTCTCTCCTTTTCTGGCCTTTGAGCTCGGACTTTATTTTTCTGTGTTGTTATCACCAATTTAGTGAACAATTCTTCTTTTCACACCTTATTTTACAAGTTCCTGAATTATCTCATAAAGGACATACAAACCCCAAAACATCAGCTACTTAACACCTCAGCCCAAAAGAGAGGTATTAAACATATTAAAAAGAATCAGATAAAAAGAAAGATGATGAAGAAAAGCAGAGGAAAATAAATCACAGGATAAATAAAAAAGGAAAAATTAAAAAGAAGCAAGGAAAAGAGGGGAAGGATGGAAGAGAAAAGAAGGGAGAGGAGCGGCATGAAGAGACGTGCATGGAAGAGCATGAGAGATGAATTGATGGAGACACTGAACTAAGAAACTAATAGCCACCAACAATGAACTTGCAGGTCAACTTTGTGATAGCCATACAGCAAATAGCCTACACCTGAGATGTACTAAGAATTAATAATAATAAGTCAGAAAAGTACTAAAGGAATGCCATCTATTTTTAATCTTTTAAACTCTATTTATAGAGAGGATTCTAAAATTTGAGTCACAAGCTTACCGTGAATGACAGATGGTTTCTATCTAGAGATATAAAATATAAATGGGAAGTATTAGATACAATAAATATTCTCTAGATCTAAAATAAATGGACTGTGACACATTACAATCATATTAACATTGTCTTCATGCGTTTTGGAGTTGATCTAGTAAATACACGGGTCCGCTGTGCCAAAACTAACGGTGAAGTCCACAAAGCAGTCTTCCAAAATCCTCTGACATTATCATCAACTTTTGCTTTTGCTTCTTCTGAATCCTCTCAACCATACAGGCAGGGAAGACTCTGCTCCAGTATCACAGCACCCAGACTGTTATTGGCAGGGACCACTATCTAAGCCAGTGACCCTTCATGCCTTGACAGCAACCCTCCAGTCAATAGGGTTTATATGATGCACCCTTGAACATAACTTTATCAACCACAGCTCATAGCCCTATTATCTTTGGTCACCACCACTCAAGATACAGCCCCAGAAAGAGTGGCTCTTTGAGCTGTCTTTCCTAGTACCCTCATTCTGATACTAAAATCCAGTTTTGTCTTCCCTTCTAATCCTTCCTACTATACCCTCCAGAACAAAACAAAAACGAAACAAAACTCTCCTCTGTGATTAATACTTCTGTTTCCTCAGAAGCCCTCAAAGATGGAAGCTACTCATTTCTCCATTCTTCAGTTCCTAAGATTAATGTTTTCCCTTGTGACCACTGCTACATTCAAAGCTTTCCATATTTGCCCTCACAAGTAAGGCTTCCTATTTTGAAGCTTATGCAGCCTCCTATCCCATTTTATCATGACAGCTTACTGCCCACCTGGTTATGATCCCTCCTGCTTTGAAGATTTGTCATCTTTTTCATGATAGTTCTTTCTACTCTGAATCTTCCTACCATCTTAGATGTCTTCAAAAGGCTTAGAGATTATCCAAACAACCACAGAAAAGCTTGTTTTCTCAACTTTTACTTTAGATGCCCATTATCATTGCCATCCCCTGAACCATCTTGATTGTTCCACCACAAAATTACACTTTTAATTACCCATATTTTTAATTACCCATATGGTAACCATAAAATCTTAACTTGAATGCCCTCACTCATTTTCCCACTACCCATATATGAAACTCACAAGGACCTCTTACCCTTTGTTTCATTTATCCTTGTCAAAATTCCTTAACTGCCCAGTTAGAATCATAAGTGAATCATGAGCCAACTCTATAATAAGCCTCTCTCCCCTCCCCCACCCCCACATATACACACTCTGTTTCTCTAGAGAACCCTGATTAATTCTCTTAACAGAGCAGCTCACATTCACTAACTGAATAAGGCAAAAATATAAAGACCAGGTCTTTTCAGGGGCGCCTGGGTGGTGCAACCAGTTAAAGCATCCAACTCTTGGTTATGACATAGGTCGTGATCTCAGTGTCCTGATCTCAGGATCATGAGATCCTGAGCACAGAAGCAGCTTAAAATTCTTTCTCCCTCTCCCTCTGGCCCCCTTCAAATAAATAAATAAAAACCTTAAAAAAAAAAAAAAAAAGACCAGATCTTTTCAACCTGACAAGGGGCACTCTAATGTTCAGTGCTTGCTGCAGTGTCCTCCCTAGGTTCACTAAGACTTTGGTATTTATCAGAGTTCTAATGCTTCCTCTCTTCAATTCTGTTTTCTTTCCCTTCCCTCCGTATATCTTGATTTCTAAAACCTATTTCACATTCTAAAGTTTATTTTGGCATATGCTTCTAAGGAACTTAACCTATCACAGCTGGTCCTGGAAGTGGTCCAAAAAACAGGTAATAAGATCACTCATAAGCTGGTTGTTAATATACAGTCACTAATGATAGGTGAAGCACAAACCCCCTGTAACACAAGGAATTGGCCCAGGTTAAAATATTCACGGTGGAGAGTTGGTAGGGTACACAGAAAAGTACTAGCTTGCAAGGGAATGAATTAGCAGGTTCATTGTATCAGACTTTGAGATGTATGGAGAAAATAGCTATGTGGATAAAACTATCGTTTAGTAGCACTGATGCTCAGTAGGAATACAATGAACAGTTCAGAATAAATTATAGGCAATTAAAAGCCAAGTGTGAAATTCAAAGAGCCTCTTTAGTTACATACAAAGGAACTCTCCAGCTGGTGGGTGAAAGCCAAAGGCCAACTTGTCCAACTCATGCAAGGCTGTAATGCCAAGTGAGGGACCCGATTTCCATGACACATGGGACAAAGACATCTGCGTCGACAGCATGAAGATTTTGACTCCTTAGACTCCTCTGAAACTTCTGACACTGCACAGACTCATGAAGAGCCATCACTTGTGACCCTTGCTAGAGGACAGAACAAAGGTCTGTCTTTTGTAAAACAATATGTGATCCTCCCTCCTAAGACCTATCTCCTCTCTGTCTGCCAAGCCTAAACTCGGGCTCACCATGCTGGGATATGCTGGAATTGCTAAGGGAAGAAAGAGGCTATACTCTAAAATGTCGACCTATACAACATTACTGGAAGAAACTGCAGGTATCAGATTCTAAGGGTGCCTATTTAAGGGGCCTGGAACATAACTTGGATAGGGAGAGTGTATTGACTTACAAATATTTTCATGAGATAAAGGACACCAAGACAGTGCCAGCTCACCACTAGGATGGTTTCTAAACTACTGGAAAAAGAAAGTACTCTGAGCAAAGCTGAATTTGCCTCATTAGATGTTGGTGAAATAGAGATAAGATGTATGGCTGAAACACCTACTGGATGATTATGTTCCACATAATACCCAGAGCATGCATCATTTACTAAGACCACAGAAGTATGCAGATGAAAGTGTCGCCAGTGTCACTAAAATGTGCAGTGGTGGGTCTCTTCTTAACGCCAAGGCTGATGATTGGACAGGCTATTATAGAACTTCGCTCTCTCATGGAAAAGGATATTTTGAAACCATAGGGTTTCAAGGGTTTAATCATCAGAAGTCAAGGGTTCGCAAATACTGCAAGTAACCATCAAGACTGAAGTCACTACCAAAGATGCCCCACATGCAGAAAACTGCAAATGGTTGATAGACCATGATGCCTCTTGGGAAAAAAATGGATGCGCAGCCAACAAAGATACTACTCATGTTGTATAAGCAGAGAAAATCAAGAATGCATATGAAGATGAAGTCAAGTGATGAACTCAGTTTCTGGATCTGAGGCAGTTTGCAAACCCAAAGCCTATTGATGGGAAAGGTGGCCAGTTTTCTACAAGGAAGAACCCTGCAACACCGTGGCATATGTTGTCATTTGTAGAAAAGATTTTCCTAATATCTTGGTTATCTGTGTACAGGAGAAAGTGGAACATCTAGATGATTTTAGGACTTTTAGACATAGAATTGATATTGCTATCTAAAGGAGAGAACAGTCATCATGGCCCCCTGCTAAGGTGGGTAAATTGGTAATAATTCAAGTAATGAACAATGTCCAGTTTACATTGTGTCTCCTACATTCAGTGAACTACCTGGTGGTTATTTTCCCAGTACCTGAATGTTTAATTGGGATTGGCATATTTAGCAATTGTCTCAATCCCCATGTTAGGACCTTGGTGTGTATGTGGGTGAAGAATTATAATAATTGGAAAGGCCACGTGAAGTCTCTAAAATTGCACTCTTTTATCTCCATGAGAAGAAATTCTAAATAATGTGGTGGCAGGCAGTAGGAAGGGGAATGAATGCCACTCTGAAGGACTGAAAGGAAGAAAAGGTGGTACTCGCTTTTACATCTCCATTTAGTTGGCTTGCCATGCCCTTACAGAAACTGAATGGCTCCTGGTGGATTACTTATAGATGACCACAAGTTCAATTAAGTAGTAGCTTCAATTGCATTGCCATGCCAGATATAAGAGCAGATTAATATACATAATATACATGACACAGTCATTAATTTGGAGAATTCACTCCCAACTATCTCCATCAGAAAAACAAAAACAAACAAAGCATCATAACCATTCATATTCAGATAGAATAGAAAAGAATATATATTATAGTTTGTCTCAGCGCTGTTAATTCTCTTGTCCTCTATTATTCCACAAAACATCACATAGATCTATTATTTTAATGAACCAGATAAACAAGAAACCTTGGTAAGACTGTACCTTACAAAAGAGTGGGAGTCGTACTCAATAAGATACAGAGGACTATCATATTTGTACAATTTTTAGGATCCAAGACCTCAGGGAAAAAGTTAGGACATCCCCTCAAAAGTAAAACAGAAATTACTGCATCTTGTGCATTGTACCATGAGGGAGGAAATACAATGCCTGAAACAGTATATTCCAGCAAAAGGGATAATGCTCTCACCAATATATCTGGTGATGTAAATGGCTTCTAGCTTTAAATAAGACCAAAGAAGGAAATACACTTCCCATTCATATACCTTCTTTTGCGGCATGCTTATTTGAGAATTGTGTCTAATTTTTATTGTGCTTTTTTATTTAAAAAATAAATAAATAAATAAATTTTTTTATTAAAAAAATAAAAAATAAATAAAAATAAAATTAAAAAATAAAAAAAGAATTGTAGGATTCTTCATGTATTCTGGACACAATTCTCAAAAAATATTTGCAAATATTTTTCCAGTCTGTGGCTTTCTTATTCGTTTTCTTAATGATGTCTTTTGTCAAGCAGATGTTTTTGTTGTCTAATTTATTAGGATTTGCTTTTGGATTTTTTGTTTTTGTTGTTATTGCTTTCTGTATTGAGATATTTTGGCTACCCCCAGTGTGTGATAATATTCTCCTATTTTTTTCTATAAGTTTTATTATTTTAACTTTTATATTATAAATCTATGATGGATCAATTAATTTTGTGTATTCTATGAAGTAGGAAATAAACATGGTGTTCTTTCTCATATCAGTATACAGTTGTTTTAGCACCACTTCTAGAAAAGACTCTCCATTCTCTATTGATTGTTATGTCTCCAATGAATTTGCCATTCTTTGGAAATATTCTTTGTCCTTTTTTTTTTTTTTTTGACAGAGAGACAGCGAGAGAGGGAACAGAAGCAGGGGGAGTGATAGAGGGAGAAGCAGGCTTCCCACTGAGCAGAGAGCCCGATGCAGGGCACAATCCCAGGACCCTGGGATCATGACCTGAGCTGAAGGCAGACGCTTAACAACTGAGCCACCCAGGAGCCCTAGGAAATATTCTTTGTCTTGAAGTCAATTTGGTCTGATATTCTTATAGAAACTCTAGTTTCCCTATGCTATTTATTTTCAATTTACCACACCTGAGTTTTACACATTTTTTACTCCTTCCTTTCTTGGGTTTATCAATTTCTTATTAATATTCTATTTTAATCTGTAATAGGATTTTATTATACTGCCTTGAAACATTGGTAATATTTTCTCTGGGGATTACAGTATGCAACCTTAATTTACTGGTCTACTTGGAATTATTAACATACCACCTTATGTACAGTGCAAGAAGCTTGCAACTTTGTATTTCTATTTACTCCTGCCTTAAGTTCTACTATAGTCATATATAATGAATTTGCCCATATTCTAAAATACCATAATTCATCAATAGAATATTGCTTTAAAGTAATCTATTTAAGAATTAAAAGATGTAAAAAGTATATAGTCATATGTTTATCCACATATTTACAATGTCTAGTGTTCTTTTCTTCCTATAGATCATAGTTTCCATATGTTGACATTTCCTTAAGTGTAAAGATCATTTTCAGCATTTCTTAAAGTGCAGAGCCTGTTGAAACTAATTGTCTCAATTTTTTTTTATCTGAAATTGTTATTTGGCCTTTGGATCTTGCTTTTTTTTTTTAGATATCAAATTCTTGATTGATAGAGTTTTCTTTTTTTGTTTTAATGTGTTTAGACATTTTAAAGGTGTAAATTCCTTATTGTCTCCTTCATTGCTTCTAATGAGAAATCAAGCACCATGTGTATGGTTCTTCTCACATTTAATATGCTTTTGATTTTTTTCTATCTACTTCCAAGTTTTTCATTCTTTTTTTCATTTTCTGCAATTTTACCATGCTGTTCTTGTATGCTTGATATTACATTTGGTGTGTTGTAGAGAATTTAGATTTATCTTCCTGAAGGGTATTGATTTCTCTTCACACAGATGGTTAATTTAGCTAGACTAAAACTCCAAACTTATATCTCCTGTGTGTTTCTTTCAGCTCCTGTTTTTGATTTGCCATGGTTGTTGGCATGACCACATACATCCTTTTCTGGGGCCAGTCAAGCAATTGGGTAGAGTTAAAATGGAGATTTTGTGCATTCCCTCTTTGGTAGCTTCTCCTCTATGGGATGTCCCCTCCCCACCAGCACATTCCAGATACTGCAGTGCTACACTTCATCCTCTGATTTCTCAAGTCAGTAAAGCTGTGCGTTCCTTTCTGTGTTGTAGCCACTTCACACCTAAGGGATTGAGAATGATTCTAATGAAAAGTTACAGAAATATCAATTTCACCCAGCACAGATGTCTTCTTTCCAGAGTGAACTCTTCTCTAGTTTTGGCCTGATACTGTTTTTTCTCCAGTGCTTTCAGATAGTTGCTTTGAAAAATATTTTTCCATATTTAAAAATTACTATCTGCAGGAAGGTTAGTTTGATATAAACTAATCTGTCATTTCTGGAAACCAAATTGTGACATTTAGCTTTAGATCCTCTGTCCTCTATATCCACCATCTTTTTTGTCACATCCCTTATTTCATTGTCTTTTCATTTACATTATGGAGACTATGTTCTCCACTATGCTTCTTGTTTCTGTAGAATTATTTCTACTTTGTAGGCATCCAAACAAGTCTTAATGTTATAATTTATTCCATCCCCTGCTTTATTAAATTCCAGATTAACTCATAAAAATGGCAAGATTTATTTTGTAAACTGGTATAACCTAATATCCATTCCAAGAATTACTTTGATTGACACCAAAGTAAGCAAGGATGATCTCATGATACTCCCATAGGAAAGATAACATCTTCTCATACTGAGCAGATGAGGGAGAGGTGAGCCTTGTAGTCATGTTAGCAAACATTAAAACTGGTCTTTGAAATTAGTACTGATAATATAAATTTGAAAGTTGTGTAAGTATTAAATATCTGGGATATATAGTTGAAGTTTGCCACATTTTTTCAGGAAAGTAAAGCATTGAGAATATTTTTTTAGTTGAAACTTCACATTTTCAAGTATGTAAAGTAAAAATGTGGTAATTATGAAGGCTGCTTTTCTTTTTAAAATGAGAACCAATGATATACTTTTCATCTTAGCCATATGGATGATCCATAATCCATTGCCATAATGTTTGAATTTATTTTCATAGTTCCTATATTGTTGTTTTTGATTTTTTAACTTAAATCATTCTCAATCAAAACAAGATTCCTCAACTGGCTACTTATTTTGAAATATGACATTTGTCCCTACTTGGTGTCCTTTGGGTGATACTAGGTTTCCATTCAGACAAAATATTGAAGCATAGGTTAAAGTACATCACTCACACATTTGCCTACAAATATTCATTTAGTTTAGCTTTCTAGGTTTAAGAAATACGTTATACTTTCATTGTCTGCTTTTTTATTCATTTAACATGATGTACTATATGAGTAACTATGATAACAAAGCATTACCAGGAGTACTCTTTCCCAACCCTGGTCTTGACAATTATCATATGGTTTCATTTATATGTGGAACATAAGGAATATCATGGAGGACATTAAGAGAAGGAAGGGAAAAATGAAGGGGGGGAATCAGAGAGGGAGATGAACCATGAGAGACTATGGACAGCAGGAAACAAACTGAGGGTTTTAGGGGAGAGGGGTGGGGGGATGGGTTAGCCCAGTGATGTGTATTAAGGAGGGCACGTACTGCATGGAGCACTGGGTATTATAAGCAAACAATGAATCATGGAACACTACATCAAAAACTAATGATGTACTGTATGGTGACTAACATAACATAATAAAAAAAAAGTGTAAAACTTCCAAAATCCACGACCTAAACCACTATTTCCATTTCCTAATTCCTTATCCATATTCTGTGGTCACTGCAGACTGCAAATAGATGTAGAGATGTGCTGGTAGAGGATAAAATGCAGAAAGAAATGGTACCTGGACCAGTGTCCTCAGAAACCAGTGCTTTAGAGTAGAGGCTTTCTTCCTCATAATTCTGAATTTAGAGGAATATGATAAATGAGAAATGAAATGTGTTGTGGACCTCCTCCATTTTAAGCATCAGTTTTTATACTGAACAATCATTGCTTTCTCCTTCTTTTGCTCATACATGTTTAAAATATCTGCATGTGCTAGCACCACATAATACATTAGTTTTATCTTGTGCTGTTTTTTAAGAATTTGAATTGTGGGTTGGGAATAACTATAACTGGGATAATAAGCCTAAAATATTGGATGCACTTATGATAAAATCTAGGCATTTAAAGTATCATCTTATACATAGGCACAATAGATATGTTCAGTTTTAGAATTGAACTATAAACCAGAAACCAGATTCCCAAATACATGTTATTTCCTCAATAAGAAGCATCTTATCCAAGTATCAGCCTACTATTGAAAGAAGTCAGTCAAAACTAAAAAAGTATAAGAAAAGTTGGATTTTTCATGCCAAATAAAGATTTTAAAGTATAGTATTGTGAAATCTAGAAAAGGTGTTGGGAATAAAAAAAAATTTCCTGAGAATAGAAGATTTCCTAGTGTATTCTTTGTATTACCACTTTTCACATTAGCTATATCTTATACTAATTTATATATGAATGAGAACTTCCTAACAGAAATCACAATATTTGGTTTAAAAACCACACTTCATCTTTAATTGAAATACATGTGTGACAGGAATCAATGGTATCAGACAAATTCATGACAATCTAGATAATTTAAAATGTCTCTTTTTAGATAAAAGTCATTAAGAATACACTTATCTTGATAAGCACTGAAACTGTATAGACTTGTTGAATCATTATATGGTACACCTAAAATTGACATAACACTGTATGTTAATTACATTTTAAAAACTCAGAGAGAAAGAAAGAAAGAAAGAAAGAAAGAAAGAAAGAAAGAAAGAAAGAAAGAAAGAAAGAAAGAAAGAAAGAAAGAAAGAAAGAAAGAAAGAAAGAAAGAAAGAAAGGAAGAAAGAAAGAAAGGAAGAAAGAAAGAAAGAGAAAAGGAAAGAAAGGGAAAGAGAGAGAGAAAGAAAATAAAGTGCCCCATTTTGGGATGGGGGGCTGAGCTGCTTGGTCCTAGAAGCACACACCACACTAAAATTTCATTTGATGGAGGGATATACAAGTGAAAGAATTTTACAAAAGAGAATTGGGCTTGGAAAACCTACAGAAACATGCAAATAAATTATCTGGTAAATCACTTTTTAAGGAGTGGAAGTTGAGAAATTAGAAATTTACTTCTTTTAAACTACATCCTTACTTACCCCTGAGAACATCTTCTAGATGGGTAACTGTTCTCCAATATGAAAACCACAATTTTAGAAACTAAAGTTTAAGCTATTGTCTAATGCTCACTTGTTCTCTGAAAGTGAAAGGGAAGTCATTGAGAAAAAGATAAACTTGTTTTGTTTTGTTGTGTTTTCCCCTTTTAACCAAGATAGAGTTTATGTTTCTTTGGATGTTTTGATGTCTTCAATTCAGTAAAATTGCTTATTCTTGGTTTTCATTTGAAGACTGAAATGAAACAAATTGAAAGTACAAAAATGGAAACACCTCTTCTTCAAGATGTAATGATGAATCCAATAACACTTACCTAACTTTTTACACTTCATTACTATTGGAACTTAACACATTTTGTTGTTTCCTCTACCCCTGCTCTCTTTATTCTATGTTCTTTTCAAGTTTTTCTTTAATGCTACTTGTTTTCTTTAGTTGCAGTTCTTGCCTGGTTATCTTGTCTTCAGACCATTTCCTGCAATCTCTATATTATTCTGGTCAACAACAAAATGACTGTTCTTTTCATCTCTAAACCTTTCAGGCCTGCACTTGAGACTGTTTATTTCCCCTTTCTTGATAAGGAACATCTAGATAGATTAGAACAAACAAAAGGAGACACTCTCTAAGCACATTTTTTTCTCTTCCCGATTCTGGCTACCAGTCTCATTCCATATATTTTTGGTAATTAACACATTTGTGCTGACATTTATAATATGCTTTTTTTTTTACTACCTTCAAATATATAAATATCTAGTGCTTTTAATAACTTTGGAATTTATCTAAGGTTAAAGATAAATTTCAAGTAAGAACTGTGACTCTAATATATTTATAAAATGAACACATAGCAATGATTTTAGGAACCCATTAATTAAATCGGGGAACTGATAAGAAGTTACAAATGGTTCAAAGGAGGATCCAAAGAAGACATTTTTATAGATCTAGAATATTGAAATGAATTTGCAAACAGATGCAAAACTTTTAATGCAGTTGGAGAGGAACTAGATTGAACCTCCACATGACAGAATTTGTTTGCATACCTATACACAAATTATTTTGTGTTGCAAGATAGTATAAAGGCAGAGAAAGGCACAGAATCCCTACAGGATCAGATAAACAAAGAGTGCATAATAAAGACTGCAATTTTCCTTTGGAAACACTTTTATTTCAATGTTGTGACTGTGTCTTAAAGCCTGAGCATATTTATTGCCTTTATACATCAACTAGTTTTTGTGAGCTTTATTAAGGTATAACTGACAAATAAAATTGTATATATTTAAGGTTTACAAAGTTATGTGTTTGTGTGTGTGTGTATAGTGAAATGATCACCACAATCAAGCTAATTAACATATCTATCACTTCATATAATGATCATTTCCTTCCTTCTTCCCTCCATCTTTTCTTTCTTTCTTTCTTTCTTTCTTTCTTTCTTTCTTTCTTTCTTTCTTTCTTTCTTTCTTTCTTTCTCTCTCTCTCTCTCTCTCTCTCTCTTTCTTTCTTTCTTTCTTTCTTTCTCTTTCTTTCTTTCTTTCTTTCTTTCTTTCTTTCTCTTTCTTTCTTTCTTTCTTTCTTTCTTTCTCTCTTTCTTTCTGTCAGAGGCTTAAGATCTACTCTCTTACTGAATTTTAAGCATACATTATTGTTAACTATCTTTACCATGCTAAACACTGGATCTCCAGAATTTACTCATTTTGTGTAACTAAAACATCTTAATTGTTGACAGACATCTCCCCAGTTCCCTTTACCCCCAGACACTGGCAAGCACCATTCTAGTCTCTGCTATTATGAGTTTGACTATTTTAGATTCCACATATAATTGAGATCATGAAGTATTTTTCTTTCTGTGTCTGGCTTATTTCACTTAGCATAATGTCCTCCAGTTTAATCCATGTTGCTGCAAATGACAGGATTTCCTCTTTTATAAGCTAGATAATATTCCATTACACACACACACACACACACACACACATTTTCTTTATTCTTTTATCCATTGGCATTTAAATTGTTTCTATATCTTGGCTACCGTGAATAATGCTGCAATGAATAAAGAAGTGGCATTTATTCTTCATATTACTGATTTTATTTCCTTTGGATAAATACCCAGGAATGAAATTGCTGGATTATACAGTAGTTCAATTTTTTTTAGTTTTTTGAGGAAACTCCATATTGTTTCCTATAATGCTTGCATGAATTTATGTTCCTACCAATAGTGCACAAGGGTTCCCTTTTCTCCACATCTTTGCCAATGCTTGTTTCTCTTGACTATTTTTTTAATTTTTTATTTATTAGAGAGAGAGAGAATGAGAGATAGAGAGCACGAGAGGGAAGAGGATCAGAGGGAGAAGCAGACTCCCCACTGAGCAGGGAGCCCAATGCGGGACTCCATCCCGGGACTCCAGGATCATGACCTGAGCTGAAGGCAGTCGCTTAACCAACTGAGCCAACTTTTTGATAATAGCCATTCTATTAAGTGTGAGTGGATATCTCATTGTGGTTTAGATTTGCATTTTGTTAATGATTAGTCATGTTTTGCACCTTTTCACATATCTGTTGGCCATTTGTATGTATTCTTTTGAGAAATGTCTATTCAGGTACCCTGCCCGTTTTTTAACTGGACTGTTTGTGAGTATTTTGGCTATTGAGTTGTATGAGTTCCCTATATATTTTAGATATAAACCCCCAATCAGATATATGGTTTCCAAACATTTTCTGCCATTCAGTAGGTTGCCATTTCATTCTGTTGATTGTTTCCTTTGCTGTGCAGAAGCTTTTTAGTTTGATGTAATCACACTTGTCTATTTTTGCTTTTTTGCTTGTGCTTTTGGTGTCATATCCAAAAAATTATTGCCAAGACTAATGTCAAGGATTTTTTCCCTGTTTTCTCCCAGGAGTTTTATTGTTTAGGCCTTACTTTAAGTCTTTAATTGCTTTTGGTTGATTTTTTTTTATAGTGTGATATAGGATATCCTTCTGGGACTCCCTTAATGAATATATTGGTCTGTTTGGTAGTTCTATAAGTCCCTTAACCTATCTTCATTCATTCTGTTACTTTTCTTTTTTGCTCCTCTTGCTGAATCCCTTTCTTCCATTTGATCTGGTCTGTACCCTCTACCGAATTTACAAGTCAATTATTATATTTTTCAGCTCTGTGATTTCTATTTGGTACTTGTAAAGTACTTTCTATCTCTTGTTGAAAATTCTCTCTTTGTACATGTATGGCTGTTCTGACCTCAGCAAGTGTCTTTATTACTGTCATTTTGAATTTTCTGTTAGGTAAATTACATATCTCTCTTTCATTAGGGCCAGCTTCTGGATATTTATCTTGTTCTTTTATTTGGAACATATTTCCCTATTTCTTTATTTTCCTGGTGTTTGTGCATTAGATAAAACAGTTACCTCCCATTTCTCACAAATTGGCTTCAGATAGGAGAAGACCCTCACCACTCAGCTTGGTCAGATATTTGGATACCACTCAAACCTTTGTGCTTGTCCAAACTTCTAACTTTGTTCTGAGTAGCCACCAAGAAGCTAGAGTAAGGCACGTCCCATTAGTGCCCTAAGACAGGCAATATAGAAGCCAATCCCTCAAGTAGCACCCACAAAGGTTGAGATGCTAGATGTATAGTATAAATCCTCCTCTCCTAAGGAGAATCTGGGAATTGGAGTTTATCAACCGTTCACTCTGCACTGAGCCAGGTGGGGCAGGAGCTGTGTGCTGTGCACCTGCGCACTTGTTCAAACCACACTCTTTCAAACCATTGCTCGGTTCTCTGTAGCCCCCAGAGGCCTAGTGAATGCTAAGCCTGTCAGTCTCATAGGCAGTCAATTAAAAGCTGGTCTTTCAAGTAGCAACTGGAAAAGTTGGGGGACTGGATGTATCTCCTTCCAGAGAGAAGATGGTGGCTTGGCTTATTGCTAGAGTGAGTTGAAGGTGAAGAGTCTTGGGAAGTCCCGGCAAGCTTAAGCAAAATTGTCACTTTGTTCTCTGTAACCTAGCAAATGCTGGCCCTGCCAACTCCCAGAAACAGGATATAAGCCAGACTTTTGAGTAGCAGTTGGAAAAGTTAGGACATGAAATATATGGTCCAGTTGTCCAAATCCTTTGTTCCTCAGGTAGAAACTGGGAATTAAGGGTTCACTCCTAATTACATGGCACTGTGCCAGGGATGAGGTTTATGGCAAGAGTGAGTCTCAGCTTCTCCTACCAGTCAATGTGTGCAGCTTCTTACTTGCCCAGTATATAGGAGTTTCTCAACAAGTGTCTAGATTTCTCACAAAGGAAACTGATCCTTGGGTAGCTATTAAATCAGTGGTCTGTGAGGAGAAGGAGTATGTGAAACCTATTCCACCATATTGTCCATACCTTGACGGTTGATGTCCATACCTTGACTTGGTTCATGTCCACACCTTCATGTCTACACTTGACTATTTTAAAATACATTCTCAAAATTAGAATAGAAATATGCCTTATATTTTTTTCAAAATACATAATGATAAAACTGAATAATAATGAAAACAGGATGTTTTTTTCTCTTTTTGTACTTAAAATATATTTTGTTATCTAAAATATTAGGAAAGATCACATATACATAATTAGGCAAAAATTATAAGATGAACACGTGTTCAGGTCACATTAATATATGAAAAATGAAAGTATGTGAAAAGTATTATTTTATGCAAATAACCAGTAATTGTGTTGCCACAGGGTGTGGTTCTTAGAACTAGAAAAACCTTATCAATCTTGAAGGCATCACTTCTGAGATGTTACTTCTGAGCTTTTTTTCTCATGCATGGGAAAACATCAATTTCTTAGATGAAGCTTAGACTCATTATGTGCTCTCCACTTTGCTCTATTAATACTTTCACTTTACTGTCATATATAATAAAACAGCTGCTGTACAACATAAATAAGATAATATCTCAAGGAAATAAAGAAGGGACTTGAGATAAGGTTTTAGTTAGCTTTGCAAAATGGTATTCATCAGTCATCTGTACTGTTATAAGCACAGTTTTTCATTCCCTTTGGTTGATTTAATTATTTGGGATAAAATGTCAAGATAGTAACTCCTTTATTTGAAAGATTTCTTTTACTTATTTTTTTTGTCCTTATAAAGTATTACTTCATATAACATTATCTCATCTGTGGGCCAGAATGATGACTGAAAATAGTGTACATTTAACTTATGAAGAAGTATTTCTTCAGAAAAGGAAAAGCACTATTCCTATTTCTTCAGAATAGGAAAAGTGCTTTTAGCAAATAGGGGAAAAAAACCTTTTCTAAAAAGAGTTCTATGAATTCCCAGAAAGCTGGGCATGTGCACCTTATAGTTTACAAGCACAGAGCCTAAAAGCCATTTTACTGACCTGAATGAAAATAAAATTTACTAGAGGCTGAAAGTGACCATTCTCTCGCAAGATAAAAGAAACTGTGCAACACCAATTAAGGGATGTGGGCCTGGGACTGAATAAACCTTGGAAGATCTGAGTACCTGAAAAGATAAAACACCTACAAACATAAGTGGGAGCTGGATTAACTGAAGCAGAAACTCTTGCTTGGTAGTTTTGTTGAAAAAGAACTCCTTTAAAAGCAAGTAAGTGAAGAAAAAGAAGGGGATTAGTAATAACAACCAAAACAAACAAATAAAAAATCTTCAGTGAAAACACAGTCATTTTCACCACAGGTCTTAGAGAACTACATCATTTTGAATTCTCCAATTATGCCTCTATGCTGCTCTTTGGTGAAGAAAAGTAAAAAAGCAGTACCCTAGGTTTTATTGCTTCAAATGACCCAGCTCATCATGAGGTGATCTACCACTGTGTTAAATATGTGTTATATCTTGTCACAAACTGACCCTTCAGAGCACATTTAAAAGAGTTTCTAACACTGAACTTTAAATGCACATGTTCACTTGTCCAAATTGATTTGTTCAGTTTAAAGAAAAATATGCTGTTTACAATAGTTTTAAGTATGTTGTGCTAAATTAATGCAGATACACACAAATATGCATTTAAAAATAATTTCTCATCTAACACAAAATACTTACTTGAAAATACCTAAGGAGGATTATACAACTTGCATTTCATTTTCATATTTTTTTAAATTACAAAATGTGCGATATTTGCCTTATGAAAACAAGGATTGAATTGACTCTTGTTATGACATAGGAAATAGATTAAACCAGAAATGTAACTCCAATGCAGTTGAATATTACAAAAGGAGACCCAGAACTGCTGGTAGTAAAATGATGCTATACATTCCAAAGATCCTCTAACTTTGTTATAACTTTTAGTGAAGGTAGTGTCTATGACAATATGGTGATCTTATTATAATGTAAAAACATTAGGACAACTGGGTTTTTTAAATGATTGTCATGCATATTTAGTTTATATGATACATGTTACCTGGAACACTCTCTTGTTGTTTTATTATGTCTTTGTGGTCCATCAGGATTTATAGATCTCTGTAGGGAAGAAATTCCACAGTTCTCAAAGCGGGCTTCTGGTTTTAATGAAAGCGTTGATTTCAACACAAGTGAAGTCAAGGTACTGCAGAGAACAGGATCCACTTTAGTAATATGAGAAAGATCTCCACAGATGGATTTGTTTATTAATTCAATCATGTAATTTGTCATTTTATAAATTGTTTAAAGATTGATCATATTATATTGCAAGGCCCCCTTTTTTTTAGATTTTGTAATATAGTTTCTATTTCCTGCCGAAACTTCCTTTTTTTCCCCATTCTTTCATTCATTGCAAGCACATTTTTAATTACCTCATGAACAGTGTTATAATAATTGCTAAAAGTCCTCGTTTGTTAATTCCAACATCTGGGTCATCTGGAGGGAGGCTTACATTGATTTTTTTCTTTTGAAAAATAGGTCACATCTCTCTGATTCTTTATTTGTAGAATAAAATACAGTGTTATGTTGCATTGTGTCCTGCTTATTGTGATCTTATACTATGGAGACTTTATATAAGAACTCTTTTATTTTCGTCTACATAGTGCTGATTTTTGTGGTTGTTATTGTGTTAGCAGGCAGTTAACTTGGTTGGATTCAAGCTGCTAAATCCTTCTGTAGAAGCTCAAATTTCAATTCAATTCTTTATTTCCTGAAGGTTTTCTCTTTGCCATCTATCCCACACACGTGGTTCAGGGATCAGCAGGGATATAGGCAAACTTTATATGCAGAATTGGATTGTTCCCTCAATTTCAAGAGACTGTGGATCCCTCAAACTGTTTTCCAATTCTTCAAGCCACAAAGGATGGGTTTTTGCACTAATGGTTGCAATTAAACAGGCTTCAATTTCTAAAAATAACTCAGAAGACCCAACATGATATGATAAAGCTGACAAATTTACAGTTTATTTCAGGACCAGGCAACTACATTAAAGGTAAAAAATATACATATATATCACAACCAAACTGCCTTGATGGCAAGGGGTTCAAACTCTGGAGAGGTCAGGTGGGAGCTCAAATTATCGTCCCTCTATAAGAACACAAATTCTCTGTAAGATCAAGACCCACCAACATGCGTACAAAACTTTTTAGAAGTGAGGGGCCCAAAATGGAGTCTCAGTTGGGGTTTTTATACCTTGCTGGTCACATGGGCATATTATAGTGCATAGTTAAGGCACTCACTATCAGAAGCAATCACATGCACACACACACACACACACAATCTAATCAGATACAATAATAATTTACTTAATTTTCTCTCATAACAATGGAATAGAAAATAAAAGTGACCAAAATATCACATTACAGATCATGTTTTCTAATGTTGTATATTATCAAAATGAAGTATTTTGCAAATGCATCTTAGAGATCAATTTGTCCATGTTCTTTGAATATTGATATGATATATATATATATTTTTAAGATTTTATTTATTTGTTTGACAGAGAGAGACACAGCGAGAGAGGGAACACAAGCAGGGGGAGTGGGAGAGGGAGAAGCAGGCTTCCCGCCGAGCAGGGAGCCCGATGCGGGGCTCAATCCCAGGACCCCGGGACCATGACCTGAGCCGAAGGAAGGTGCTTAATGACTGAGCCACCCAGGTGCCCCTGATTTGATATATTTTAATGCACAATGAAAATACAACAAAAGTCTATTTTTAAAAAGAAATTGACAGCTACTATTCTTAAATATAGACTTCTATATGTTGATTAATAAAAGGTCATTTTTTGGAAAGTCAATGTAGTGTTATTGACATAGCTAGTATAATTTTGCAAATATTGCACACCTATAATTATTCACTCTTATCTCCCACTGATCAAAACAAACAAGTCAAAGACCAATAACACAACTTAGTAGTGAAGAAAAAAAAACTAAAAATATATGATTATTTGTCTATGTTTGAATTCACAGGTCATGCTTTTCCTTTAAAATGGTTAGTTGACATTTTTCATCAATTGAGTATCATTTTACAATCAATTAATTGCAATCATAATTCTCTTTATTAAATTATATTTATATCTAAATCACAGTACACATACCACATGCAGTAACAGTGGCAGATACGAAGGGTTCAATTGTTAAAAAATCCTCACAGAACCCACAAGGATGGTGCTTCCAAATCTACACTTACTTGAAGGAAAATAATACAGTGTAGTAGTGGTATTAAAATGAGGATATGAATCACAGCCATATGGTCTTACAGCAAAGGGACCAGAGAGGTCAGGTGCCGGTTTCTATTGTCCTCCGTTTGTAAGGGCTGTGTCAGAAAGAACTTTCTCCTATAAAGAACCACCAATGTGTACACAGAACACTTCAGAACCAGGGAGCCCAGCATGAAGTCTCAGCTGGGATCCTTTATGTTTTACTATTATACACATAATTCTGCTACAAACCAGCTTCAATGGCAGAGTGTCTGGGGTGAAAGGGCATCTCAAGGAGATCATATGAAAATAAAATATCACTGTTATTAATATAATGCTAAAAAGCTGTTAGGAATTATTCCTAAATGAGTAACTCACCTATGTTTGTTCATTCATCCAAATTTCTAAGTCTCTCCAGAATCTTCCTGATTGTTTCACTTTTCAGAGCCTCCGGGTAGTAGTATTTTGTACAGAGTTTACAGTTGTTATCTGAGGGAAGGTCAGTTTGTTCAGATCTTAGTCATATGCAATCGGAACTCCAATTTAATCAAACTAACATGTCCAGTAAGTAGCAAAACACGGAAGAGTGCCTTGGTTCTAATAACCTACAACACTAATTTTTCAAATGTTATTTTCTAACTCTTTATTGATTATTATAGAGCAAGATTGAACTTTCTACATTGATAAGGAGAATATTTAAAAAAAATTGGTCTCCAACCATATCACATTTCAATTTAGTCAACTTTCCTACTAATTTAAGATACACTAAGAAACAAATTATACTGACTGTATTACTAACACATTAATTCTCACCATTAAATATCTTCTGTACTTAAATCACTCTATTGTATATTAATAGCCACTATTTGTTAATGAAATTGTGATAGGTAGTATCCTGAGCAATTCCTATGTTTTGTCCTATTTAATCCTCAGATGCCCTATAAGTCAATTGTTTTATTAGCACTATTTTGTAGATGAGAAAACTGAAGCAATACTGGTTAAGTAGCTTTTCTGATAACTTGGATGTAGTAAGCATCAGAGTAACAATGGAATCCTAAAGACCGGGAATTAACCACTTAAAAACAACAAAAATAAACCCCCAAACAAACAAACAAAAAAGTGTGTTAACTTCTACAGTTAACATTTTTCTTTAGTAATGAATCATGATAGAAAGGAATGTCCCTGTCTCACCAAGGACATATATAAGCTCACAAGCATTCTGCTATTATATTTGCCATTCACAGAAAGTGTTCATGATAGTAAATCACAGTATCTGTAAACTATTACCATTATTGGATTTATGTTTTGGGTTAAACTGTTGACATGTACAAAGGTTATAAACATCAATAATCACTTACAAGAAGATACCTAGTGGGCGGGCAAAAACACTTGTGTGTGACCAGGGGTATTGGGAAAGTGTCAGAAATACAATATAAAACCCCTGGAACATAGGATGAGCTGGATGCTATATAGTAAAGGGCAAAAATAAGGTGAGATAATGAAAACAAAGAAGCTGAATGTTAAAGGTAACTCTTGCCATGTCAATATATTATAAACAGATTGCCCTCCTTAGACTAGGTTCAAGGAATGTCTGTCACTCCTGCTCATGTATTTGAGCAATGGAAAGAAATTCAGTCTAAGCAGTTTTTACAAAACTCTTACTTCTTAGAATTTGATGGCTACCAAAATTTGAGAAATAGGAAACAGCATTCTAGATCAGTCTACATAGACAATGGAAGTTGACTATAGCAAGGTAAATAAAATTTAAAATCATACTAGGAAGTACATATTATTCAAGTAAATGTGATATCGAAGTTTAAACATGATGAAAGAAATAGCTGAAGTTAGGCAACTACTATTAAAATTCAGTCTCCTAATACATAGTATATCAATATAATATATTGATTAAAATGGGAATAAGACATCATTATAATGTTCAAAATCACTTAGGAGGAAAAGAATGATACCCACTCCTACAGTGACCTGGAGAGAGAACTTACACATGTTATTATTGAACAAAGGGTCATTATTTGGCCTATAATGTTAATGCATTTGTAAAGTAGGGAGATACTTTAGAATGAACATTGTTATATTTGATCTTTGAGACCCACATTTGGAGGTTTCTGGGTCCCATATAACTATTTTATAACCCCCCAATAATTTTTTAAAGATGATTTAAAGAATTCTAAGTTACAACTGGCAGATTTACGTCTGGGGTCTCCATACTCTGCCTTCCTAAATAATGACATATTTTCATTTCAGCCCCTCAGGAAAGGCCTCGAAAACCAAGAACTTCTCTTTAAAAAAATGAAAATTCATTTAGTATTTTTAAAAGGCAAATGAATAAAAAAAACTAAAAAGAATAAATTTTCACTTTATATAATTCATATCATCAGTTTTTAAAATCCATCAGAGAAATAAGGTAAAAAAATCAAATTTAGGATAAAAAAATCTTTTACTACTTTTTTTTTATTAAAAGCAGGGCTGATGGGGTTTTGGAATATAGGTGAGGTTCAGTAGGGTGGAGTCTGGAGCTGACCACTAAGAAAGAATTCTTGAGACGTCTTTGGTGCAAAATGGTGGTTTATTAAAGCAAGGCGACAGGACCCGAACGCAGAAAGAGCTGCTGCCCCAGGGTTGTGAGGGGTGGCTGATTATATACTTGGGAGTTGGAGGAGGTAAGGAAAGGGAGGTTTCAAAAGGATTTTTGTATGTTAAAGAAGACTCACAGGATACCGGAGGCCTTGTCATTGTCAAGTTAAGGTTATTTACCCCTCTAGTAAGGCATTAACATTTAGATAGTTGGGAGCTTCCTGGAAGAATGTCACACATGTCCCACCCAGGAGTGGGGGTGGAGGGAGGTTGCAGGGTGTTGACTTATGCTTTGTCTTCAGCCAGCCTTCTGCTCCCTCATCAGGGCTTTCCTAAGTTCAGTTCCTTAATGAGAGGAAAAGTTAACTGGAATTTATCAGGTATAAAAATTAGAAAATAGGCAATTGGGCAATTGTGTGCTTTGTTGGGACAAGTTAGACAAATGCCAGTGCCCATGTTCTTCACAAAGGTGAAAGTCCCGAGAACCGGTTATGATCATGCTATGCCCCGTTCCTTCAGTGAAATATTATAGCATATCTAAAAATATTCCTCTTTTAAAGTGAAGATTCTTTGGTAACTTAGACAAACTGAGAACATATTTTAATCATCATATGAGCATTTATTAGACAACATTAAAACAAATGCATTTTAAAATTTATAAATGACAATTATTCACTATAACTGGAGTGGGGAATCAATTTCCTATCAAGGTAAATCTATATATCCTCTACTGTGTTTTACCTTGTTTTGACTTTGTGGTAATAAAAAAAAAAGCTGAAAATGATTCTCTCTTTCCCCTTGGGGATTGTTGTGAAGTTGCTTCATATTCTAATAGGTATAATAAGTTCCTCTAACATGTAGGTTTATTTTCAAAATCATTAACTATTTTTATTAAAATTTTAAGCCATCTAAATATTTTCACATCTTTAAAAAATAATATATCTTAAAAATGAAATTAGAACTCCAAAAGATGTGTTCCCTCAGTACATTAATTTTACTCTGGGGAATGAGTCCATGATCAAATACTATGGAAGATGATTTTGTTATAAAACAGTCCATCCTTGATGCTTTACTTTCCTTCAGAGTATTTGACACTTATTGTTGGAAAAAGACCTCTACAATCTATCAAGAGAGAAATCTGAGCAATTGTTCCATAGTTAAGAAAGATCTTCTGTGATGATGAGATATTGACAACTCTGCATGTAGAATAGGGTAAAAGCTACTTGGTGAATTGTACTTTTAGTATTGCAATATTATATGAAATCCACCTTGAAAAATATCTAAAATAAATGTTCAGATTATGTTTATTTTCTTTAAGATCAAAACCTAGCTGGTTTGTACAATTCAGACTGATTTATTTTCCATATATTCTTTCTTGACTGAATACTCTTCATAAGATTTAAATTTTCTTGATCCATGAGAGACACCATTATAAGCACTAGTTTGTTTGTCTTGAATTAAGATAATTCTCTCAAGGGGTCTTAAGAGGTATTCCAGGCCCTAAATGGCCCTCATTGGGGTTTTTTAAAAATCTATTCTACACTAGTGAATGAAATATGTTTACTGATCATTCATATTCAAACACTACAATAGGTTCAGAGAGGATTAGAAAATGAAGACTACAGATTTACCCATAATGAAGTTATAGAGTGTTTTAAAGGATGTACAATTTCAACATAAGCAGAAAACAATGCACTAAATATAATTTCATGAAA
This sequence comes from Eumetopias jubatus, assembly GCF_037043125.1. NCBI lineage: Eukaryota > Metazoa > Chordata > Mammalia > Carnivora > Otariidae > Eumetopias > Eumetopias jubatus. The sequence continues at coordinate 123,746,723 of NW_028274808.1, read as the reverse complement.
TTACAAGTAAGTAGTAGCTACAGTGAGACTATGAGGAGACTTGAGCTGAAGTTCAGAAAGTAAGGGGAAAAAAACAGAAATATAATTATAGTTTTGGTCATCAAAACCAAATGAGGGTGTGGATTTCCATAGTAAAGAACATGGAAAGAGAAGCATATCAGAAGGAAAATAAAAACCCATAGGATTTGTTTAAATTACAGAAAGAGGACATGAGGAGTACATGTAAATGGAAGAAATTATAAAGAATTGATAAACAAAACACTTGAACAATATAAAGTCATGGAAGCCAATGAAGAATATTTGAAAGAAAATAAAAGCCACAAGTTTTTAATGCTATAAACACTTCTAGATGAATGGAATCTGGAATTGGGCACTTTGGTAATTTGAAAGAATTTAGGAATCTTCAACTTTTATGAAGGTGATTGAGGGGTATACAAAATACCAAGTATTACTCAGGGATGAGGAAGTGGACGTGTAAGAGACATTGATGAACATCACTTTTGAAATAATATTGCCTTCACCTTGATAGGTTGTAATTTAAGATAAGGACAGTAACACTAACATATTAGTAGATTTATTGTAAGAATTAAATGGGAAGTTAAGAAAACAAGAAAAATATGGGAAGTGCTTGATCAACACCAATGAATCTCTTTGCTAGTGAGTGACACACCTTCTATCATTAACAGTGGCATTTAAAGAAGGCCCTTTTGCAAAAATAGTAGGTCTTCAAAATCCCAAGGATCTTTTCCGGGTTTTTTTTGAAAATATTTTGATGTTATAAAATTTAGTAATCTGTGATTGTCTTAAAAAGGTAATGATACTTTTTTGTATGTTCTTGTTGTTTATATATATATATATATATAGAGAGAGAGAGAGAGAGAGAGAGTTTTAAAAAAATGTTGAAGAGAATATTTAAGCAGGCTTATAGTTATGAGAAGGAGAAGTTGAAAATCTATGAGAGTAAAGAAATACAAAATAACACTACCTCTAAAAGGGCAAGAGAGCACTGGGATTAAGGAAGAATTTATTTTGTGAGTTGACCAGCAAGTGGCAGACTCCTTTTACTAGGAGAAAAATTTTTTTTTTCCAATATTGTCTTAGATTCTTTTTCCATATAACTTATGTCTCTGCCATTTCTCATAACCACTCTCAAAATAATTCAAGTCTTTATCCTTATCACACCATTTTTTCTACTATTGTCAGCAGATATCCTTCTCTCTTATATCTCACAGAACTAAATTTCCTTCTTATATTAGTCAGCTAATACTGCATAACAAAACAGCCACAAAATAGTGGCAACAGCAATAAGAACTTATTCTCAGGATCATAGACCTATAGGTCAGCTATAGTGGCTCTAGGAATTAACCGGAATGACTTCACTTTAATCTGCTTACGTATAGATCACTGGGGACTACTCTGTCCCATATATCTTATTTAGGAGTTTAGGTTCAAGGTGCAAAGGTTATGTGTTATGGTTTTCTTATCACAAAGATCAGAAACTCCAAGAGGAACCCACAGAAACATACAATGTGTCTTAAAGTCTATGCTTGGATTTTGTTGTAATTTCCACTGCCATTTCAGTTGACCAAAGCAGGTCTCATGGCCAAATCCAAAATCAATATGCTTACAAGTATACTGCACCCATAGTGGGATTTGTGGCTGGGGGGTGGGGGGATGTGAATATTAGCTCAACAATCATCTAACAAGCCGAGCCTACCTTCTTTTTTACAAATATCCCCTATGTCCTCTTGCATGCAAAACACACATATTCCTTTTCCAAGACCACAGATAGATTTATCTGTTACAGTGGCAGCAGACTTTATGACAAGAATCTTAACATCTGCATCCTGTCCAGGGGCAGATTCTCTTGATCTGAAGACTTAGGAACCAAAGAGACAAGTCATTTGCTGTCCACACACCCAACTTACAATGGTGAAACAAGCAAGGATATCCATAATAAATATTTTCATTCCATAGGGAGAAGGATGAAAGGCAGAGGTAGTTAATAGTCCACAGGAATTCTAAATTCCTGCCGGGCAAATGTTGGCAGATGCCCCTACCCTAAGGGTAGAACATGTTCCTTGATTCAACTCCAGATTTGCTCCCTGGAAGCAGCTTACCCATTCTCCATTGATCTCTTCCACTCTCGGTACTACGCTCTGGGAGGTTTTTATCTTACTCCTTAGCTACTTTTGAACCACTACTGCTTGGTGCCTTAGCAGCTTTCTCAGATTGTTTCTTGTCTATAGAAAGTTGGTGGTTCTCAGATATTTTTACATTGAAATAGACCATCCCATTTTTTCCAAGTTGACAGTGATTTTGTTAATATAGTTTTCTGTGGATTTCTGATGTAGTTGACACCAGTGAACTGCCAAAAGGCTGAACCACAAGTTTTTGGATTGTTGGTTTTGTTTGCTTAGGCATGCTACTCTTTCTCTTTAGACATATTTATAGTTCTTTTTACTTATCAGGCTTCTATAAGACTACACTTTTGTACTACGAGTGGTACTTTGTCCAGCTCAAAGAAAGTACTAGAGGCCACTTTAATTAGAGATATTAACAGATGGTGTTACATTCTTACCTTGTACTCTATATTTTTGTCTTTTTTTCCTGAAGCTATGTTGTAATGGCTAGGCCTTTACAATTTCTGGTTTCTTATATACCCTCCAAATTCGGACTTCAAACTGCTCAGCTCTTTTCTGGACTCATCCCCCCCCCCCCCCCGTAGTATCTTACCAAATGCAACTAGTAGCATCTAGCTCATCCTACTCAAAACTTTCTTGCCCAATACCACAGTTACATTAGACTTTTGTTCTATTTTCCAAGTTATCACAGGCAAATATTTTATCACATATTTTGCCATTACAATCATGGCTCACTAGCAGACTTTAGTAAGAGTTCTCGTTATCTATTTTTCAAGCCAACATGAACCATGCTAAGTGTTTCACAATGCAGCATCCCCATTCTAGACATTAATCAATTTATTACTCAGCTATTGTACATAACAAAACATCCCCAAATTTAGTGGCATGCAACAATAACTAGTCTCAATGAGAATTCTCATATATTCTCAAAAACTCTTCCCACAGGTGTTCAGATTAGTTGAAGGACTCTGATTATTTTGCAGCTCAAGCTAGAGGCACAGAAGCTAAAAATCAAGCCTCAAATCAATGAGGTATATAAATAGACTCTGCCTACAGTGGGTCAGGAAATGTCATGAGTGTTGGTTGAACAATAATGCAAACATACATGCTGCCTCACTTACTTTCCTGTTCCCAGGTCCTCACCCATTTCCTTCTTTCAGCTATCACAGCAGGATGGGTGCCTTGAATCTTTGCTCTGTTAATGTTCTCATTCTGCCCTTATCATTGTCATCATGTCATCTTTGTAATAGTTCTATTACCTTCTCTGTCAGCAATTTGAGGCTTAACACTTATTCTTCAGTAATTTTTGTTTTAGTAAAAATTTCTCCCTTGACACCATGTCCCTTCTCATTGAGTCTGACTCTTGAAACCTAATTTACCTATCTTCATCTCCCTGCCAAAGATATATGCACAATAACATGGATACACATACATATGTCCAATACTATGAACTTGTTTTAGCTAGGGGCCACATTTTACTTCTTTTTTTTATAAATCCTAAGCCATGTACAGTATATGTCACATAATAGATAGTCAATAAATGTTAAATGAATGAATGAGAATTGAATAAGACAGTGAGCTATCTTGTGGTTGAATAAATGGAGTATCAGGTGGGGGAAACTTTTCTACCCACTTTCACAGCCAAAATGCTTTAATTTCTTTTTAATGTTTTTGTCACCTAGCAGGTTCACTCAGGTCTGATTTATTTACTTTAATCAGCTGTGAGCCACAGTGCTTGCTCACTGAGCCTGTTTAGCTTTCTTGAGAGATATGACTCAAGGGCTAACAGCTCTTACGAGTAAAGGTTGCATATGTGTCATGGGCAGAAATGCTTGAAATCTATGTCACCTGATTGGTTGTAGTGTCTGTGAAGGTGGGGTGAAGTGTGTTTCTATTCATTGTATCCAGCACCTATCTAACAGTAAAACCTAAATGAGTGAGTAAATGAATGAATGGATGTTCCTGTCTGATATCCTGCTTCCAGACAATATGATTTTCAGATGAGTGTCCTCTGTATCTAAGTGGGATTATTGTGTGTACTTTTCATTTGGGCATAAACCACAGATATGAAATATTAGGTTCTCTTTTCAAATTATATTCACTGTAAAATTACAAAATAAGAAATAATTTATAAAGTTAAACAAAATTGAAAATAGGTTGATTTTTCTAAAAAAATGTTTTTAAGCCGATGTTTGTTAACCAGCTTTTACTACAGTGAAATGTAATTTCCTGCAGTATGTGCTATATTGACAATACTACCTGCCATTATAATAATAAGTTGGGGCATAAACTTTAGTTATTAGCATTTGAAATAAAAATGAGAACCCCCCCAAAAAAGCAACAACTACGATATTTCTCTTTTATCTTGTACAGATGAAGGCTGAAAGGAGAACCTTTAGTCCACTTACCAGACAAATTAATCATAACCTTCTTTGCTATGAATGCTTTTTTGCCCATTATTGGTTTATAATAAAATATAGAAAAGCAATTGAATGTCAGGATACTCCCCACTGAAGTAAACATAATTATTCTCTATTCAATTTCCATGTACAAAATTGCTGATGTTCTTCAATAGATGTTTGCTTATCAGAAAAAGTTAGAATTGAAAACTGATTGAAAATACTCAAATAAAATAACACCAAGATATTTTCATATCACATTCGATCACATTTGATCAAAATCACTGCACATAAAAAGCATTAAGGAATCTCTATTGTAACTCAAATCACATTCCTAAAAGACTTTCTCCAAATTTCTTTCTACGGTTTTATCTACACACACACGCGCGCACACACACACACACACACACACATACACACATACTTTACATAATGGGGAGTTTACATAATGGGGAGATTGTTTCAGGATTTGAATGTCGGTCAGTGCAAACTAGGGTTGTGAGTTTTCCAACATATAGTGAATGGACAATTAATTTGTGTCAGAAGATGGAATTCAGGTTTTATTAACAAAGAGAATTTCATGAGGGACGCCTGGGTGGTTCAGTCAGTTAAGTGTCTGCCTTTGGCTCAGGTCATGATCCCAACTCCCAGGGTCCTGGGATCAAATCTCTCATCAGGCTCCTTGCTCAGTTGGGAGTCTGCTTCTCCCTCTGCCTGCTGCTGCCCCTGCCTGTGCTCTCTCTCTGACAAATAAATAAATAAAATATTTTAAAAATATAAATAAATAAATATATAAAGAGAAGAAATTTCATGAAATAATATTTTGAACTGCATTTTTAAAAGATGTGAGTGAAAAAATCCACAGGTGAAAACATTCATGACTGCCAATGAAAAATTTTCTGCAATGTCAACAGTACAGAGGCTAAAAATATATATTAAGTTTATTTTTAAAAAATACGTTCATAATTCCATCCAATTAAAGGGGAGTATACATACTATTATTGAGTAAAAAGTATTCATCTTAGTACATATTCTAAATTGTCTTAAAATCCAAATTATCAAAAACTTGGATTCAAACAAATTTTCAAAGAGGATGATCTAAAAGAAGACAGATCTAATTGACTTCCTGGTAGTGAAAATCTCTCATTGGAAACACAAATCAGTGGAAAGGGAACTAACTTTTGTAGACAGACTGCTATCTACTAGGTATATAGTGATTTCTGTGAATTATTTGATCTCATACTCACAGCAGGTGAAACAGGCTCAGTTGTCCCCAACTTACAAATGAGAAAACTGAGTCAGAATTTGCAGCTTAGAAGATCCAAATTTTTATGTATTAATAAGTAACAGATAAGATTGAACCAAAGAACTCTGTGACTCCAAAGGCTTTCTTTTTAGCAACATATAGTCTCTCTGATAACATATTTTGCCCTGCAGAAATCTCATAACAATGAGAACACTGAGAAATGTTAACCATCAGATGAACTTAATTTTCTTTGTATATTGGTTGAACAACTAATTAGAGGTGTATGTAGACATCAGGGCATGATTACTTTTAGAAAGAACCAGAAACACAAGCTAGACATAAAAATATAAATAGATATTTGGTAATATTTATATGCATGTAGTTGTTGAAATCAAACATTTCAAATATAAGGCCTCCAGAGGTCACAAAAATGGCTGGGCCTGAGAGATAATGATAAATATGGCAGGAGAAAGATAGTTTAGATAAAGAATATTAAAAGAGTTCTGCAGTCAGAAACAATAATGGTAGAGAAAAAGTGGAGAAGGAGACATTATTAAAGTTAGATAATTGCACGAGTTTCTTCCACAAAGAGAAGCATTATTTACTGGACTACTTTATTTTTCATTATTTGCTTGAAATTTTAAGGTGACAGATTGTGATTACTGTGATTATCTCACCACCCCTCATGGTGAAGAGCTCTGCAGACTGATGGCAGGCCTTTGGTTGAGTCCAACTCTATGCAGTGCTCTCCGGTTCCACTACCCATGGGACCCAGGCTTTAGAAGTATGAGTGGGCAGCCTGATAGAACCACCAAGATCTAGAACCCTAGGGCCAGGGAGAGACACTCCAGTCTTGATACTGCTGTGTTTGTGTGTGTTCTTATCATTTCAGTCTAAAAAAACAAAAAACAAAACAAAAAGCAAAACAAAAAAAACACCAAACAAAACAAAATAAAATCCTTATATTCTCACTACTTTGGTCTTCTTTTTGTGTTAATACACTTCCAAATACACTTATCATGTCTATGGATTCAACTATCAGCTCTATGTTAATTAGTCACAAAATTAAATCACTTAAGCATGAAAAACATATCTCTATATGCGTACTGGATATTCTTTTTTTTTTTTAAGATTTTATTTATTTATTTGAGAGAGAGAGAATGAGAGATAGAGAGCACGAGAGGGAAGAGGGTCAGAGGGAGAAGCAGACTCCCTGCCAAGCAGGGAGCCCGATATGGGACTCGATCCCGGGACTCCAGGATCATGACCTGAGCCGAAGGCAGTCGCTTAACCAACTGAGCCACCCAGGCGCCCTGCATACTGGATATTCTTGTCTCAAATTCAGCATGTGTAAAATATGGTCCAAAATTTCAAGTTCACAGCATACTAGCTATATGAAATCAAATTACCTGACTTCTCTGTGCCTCAATTTCCACATCTCTAAAATTAAATAAAACAACACTTCCTTATAGGGCTGTTCAAGAAGCAAATGGGTTGTTACATATAATGAATACAGTGACTGGCATATGATAAATAGTTAATAAATCTTATCATTTATTGACTTTATAAATATTATAATGTTTATAAATATTTATAAATATTCTGTTTTTCCTCTGCTTACCCTATTTTAGTCATGGTAAGCTGACAAACTGTCATAAAAGCAATTTAGTCAATTTACACCTGAAAACGTGCATATCTCACTTAACGTTTGCTAAGGATTGGATGCCATTCTGGTGTTGCTTCTATCCATCAGGTGACTTAGAGACCTAGTACTGAAGTGGTTCAGCCATCTCAGCTCTAGATCTCCACTGTCATCAAGTTTAGGGAATATCCAGACATTTGCATACCACTTAAATTGTTTTCCCCCAGAAGGAATACCCACCATTTCTGTTCACAGTTCACTGATGAGAAGTGGTTACATGATCTTACCTTACTGCAAAAGGCATGGGCAACATGGGAACATACATAGATATTTGGTGAGCATTAAAAGTGTCCCAACTAAGAAGACATCACCATTCACTCAGAGAGCCAAAATGGCAATCTTAAACGTGCTGCTGACTTCTCCCTTTTCCTCTTCATCTATTTGTTTCAACTAAGTCCTTTCATTTCCCTCCCTTTAATGTTTCTTAAATGAGCTTCTTCATTTCCACTTGTGCTTCTGCTATAGTGGATATAGACCCTTACATAGCGTTTTATCTGATCTGTGTGACTCTAGCCACCTGCAGTAAAACCTATCCTCCTCAGTGCTTCGTGGGTTACCATTATATAGCTATTACTACGGATTTCTCCGCATAAAAGAGCTCTGTTTCCTTATATTTCCTGTGATTGGAACAGTCTCCTTCTGGACATCAGTGATTTTGCAAGGAAGAAAACAGTGTGTGATTTTTGTACCACCGATTAAATGCTCTGGCCTGAAAGTGTTACCTCTTGATTTCCACTCACAACTCATTGGTTAAAACAGGCTTTAAAAGCCCTTAACAATCTGAAAATCCTTACTGTTCTGGCCCACTTTCTGTTCACTTCTATTATGACCTTTGCGTCCTAGGTTTTTTCTCATTTACTTCAGCAAATATCTATTGTACACATACTGTCAGGGATCATATACTTCCATATGGAGGTTCACATTTTCATGTTTTTCTCATGTTCTTGTCTCCTCAAATAATATATTTCCTTTCTCCTTTAAGACCAGAAAAAAAAAAAATATTTAAGGTATGATCTAAATTTACCCATGTAGGAGTACCCAAATATCCATTCTACTTCCACCCAAGTTAAATTAATCCCACAGCATGTTGTTCACCTCTTGGTAAAGTGTTAATACCTGAATTACTATAGTTATTGATTAGTCTATCCTACATTATAGACTATTAGTCCCTTAAGAGTAAGGAACTGGCATAATCATTCATTGTGTCTCCAGAACTTGACACAAGTTATATACTTAAAGTTGTGAATTGAACTAAAAGTTTGGCAACAATTCTATGGAGTAGATGCTTGAGGGACCACTTCAAAATTTAAGTGCTAATTCTAAAGCTTTTTCACAATTAGACATTCACTCCATAAATTACTACCAAGTAAGCTAACCGGCAGATGCATTGGCTCAGGCAGTTGAATATTCCAACTCTTCCCTAACATGCTTTCTTATAATGCAGATGCTGAATTACTAAAACAACAAAACAAGAATACAAGATTCATTGTTATGATTTAGATTCTTCAAACCAGACATAGTTGAAGAAGACTTGAATTCAAAACTGAGTTAAGTGGAAAGAGAAGAAAGGTATAAGGCATTAATTTGTATTATGTGTATGTGTGTATATGGGCGTGTGTGTAGTGTACTAAGTACTGTGTTTATAAAGCAAGCAGCTGTAGTAGTGAAATCCTGATTCAACAGGAAGTTTCTCAGGGCGCCTGGGTGGCTCAGTCGTTAAACATCTGCCTTCAGCTCAGGTCATGATCCCAGGGTCCTGGAATCGAACCCCTCGGGGAGCCTGCTTCTCCCTCTCCCACTCCCCCTGCTTGTGTTCCCTCTCTCGCTGTGTCTCTCTCTGTCAAATAAATGAATAAAATCTTTTAAAAAACAAAACAAAACAGAAAGTTTCTTGATTGTGCCAGGAAAAGCAGTCCCTCTGGGATGTAATGTACAACATAGGGTATATAGTCCATAATATTGTAACAAATCTGTGTGGTGACAGATGGCAACTAGACTTATTGTGTTGATCATTTTGTAATGCATATACATATCTAATCACTGTATACCTGAAACCAAAACAACATTATATGTTGATTTCAATTAAAAAATTAACAAAAACCCACAAAATTTAGTGTATCCACACAATGGAATATTATTCAGTCATAAAAAGAAATGAAGCTCTGCTATATGCTACAACTTGGTTGACCCCTAAAACATGTTATATATACTTACCACAATAAAATTAAATTTAAAAAAAGAAAAAGAAAGAAAAAAAGAAAAACAGCCTCCTTCGAAGCCCAGTTATTATTGGCTTGAAAGTTATTTCTAAGGTCTCAACCTAGAATCTATTCCTATTGCCTCCCAATAATTCATTAAGAAATTACATTCATTATAATGCATTATTTTCTGCACATGTTAACTTGAGTGTGTTCTATCTTTGCTACTAAACCCCAACTGATACAACAATTTGTGGGGTAATAAACTTCAAGGAAAAGGGCCCTGGTATTGAGTATATGACCTGGTTGTATTTGAGAACAATGAGGATCCTTCTTAATGTCAAAGTTGCAGAACACTGTCATTCCATCATACACTACATCAAAGTTATAAATTAAATAATTATCTGTAGTCTCCTGGGAGAAAGTATTTATTGAAGGGAAACATTTGGTGAGATTATTAGCTGCTACAGTATACCTTTATGAAAAAATGAAGAATGCATGAATTCTGGGATGAGTAAACTACTTCAGCTGTGCTAGAGAATAGGACAGGGCAGAGAATAGGAAAAGGACAAGCCCAAGTGTCAAAGAGTTACTCAAGTCACTGTCCCAACCGCAGGGAATTTTTTCAGTGCCTTAAAAGAATTATAATCTCTTATGCAGTGAAGGCATAAGCCTAACACTCATGATAATCAGTGTATTAATCAGAACAGGTTAAGCCATGCTGCATTAACAAACAACCCCCCAAATCTGGGTAGTTCAAAATAAAGATAGTTTAAACTCCACGTCCATTGCTGCTGAGTGGGAGTTTCCCTTCATAGTCTCTATGGGACTCAGAAGGTTGATGTATTTCTTTCTTGAACACGGTAGCTATGTGGGTTGTAAATGAAAAGTCTGGAATGTCTCATACCAGAAATTAAATGCTCTTTCCTGGAAGTTATATACATAATTCAACTCACAACTGACTCGGTATAAATAATAATATAGTTCTACCCAACCCCACTTGGTCAGTAAGTGTAATCTTAGGACATGTCTAGAGAAGCAAAAACTAGAAATGCCTTGTGAATAGTGGTGATAGTTACCAAAACTGAGCAGAGAGTCTGATGCTATTGATTGCTACATTAAGGTACTGGAAACATTTATAGTCTTGACATACGTCTGATAAGAAATGTTAATACATTTATTGGAAAATAATAAGACCTTAAATTATAATGGGGACATTTGTATGGATTTAGTTGACTCTGAAATCCTGGAATGCCCAGTGAACTTCTTTTGCCCATGGAGTAGCTTTATCTCTCCTGATGAGGCTAATTGTGATTTTCCTTAAGACTAAGGATGATGTCATCTGCAGTGATTACCTCGAGGAACCACCTATTCTCTAGCTTTACCATTACTACTTCTTACAGTATGCACATTTGTAGAAAGAGATCTTAGGATGATCTGGGGATACAGTTTACTCATCATAGTCAACTAAAGATTTTGCTAACATATATTAACATGGAAATGAGGAATAATTGTGAGAATCGATTACAAATATGCTACATGAATGTGGGAAGAATACAATTTTAGTTATGTGTAAATATATTTATAAGGTTCCACTTACAAGCAAATCTGAGCATTGTTTCTAACTAAGGCATTTGAGAATCTTTCTGTTTTGTTGATTGGTTTCTTAAATATGGACCTAAATATGGCTTATGCTAAACTTTCCTAGGCATAACATAGAAGAAGGGATCCTAACACTTCAAGGAGTTAACAATGTTGGAATATATTAATCATGGATGATTCATTTATACGGTCACTAACTATGACTCCTGAGAAAACCTAAAGGAGAAACTTTTCACCAAGTCATTGAAAAATCCATTGGTAAGGAAAATCATAACATACTGTTTGTTATTCTTTGTAGTATGATAATGAGGGTTGTATTGATATGGCTTCTGATTTTAATGAGTATGATGAAATCTCAGATTTCAGAGCCAAGTGGAAACATTTAATGGACAGGAGCAAGGGCATCATGAGTTTCATAATAGGTAACAATAATAGTAATCAGAATTTCTGACTAATTGTTTATGGAATACCAAAGATTAACAAAGAGGGCCAGCCCACTATGGTCCTACTTAAATTTTTATACTTATAACTATAATCTTTATAAGTTTTATGCTACATTTATTCTGAAGAATATATTATTTATAACTACACATATTTTTGAATATTAAGGAAAAGTAAAATTGACATTCTAGAAGTCTCTGAATTCAGTGCATCTACCTCTACTCCACTGGTACCCCTCCGTACCCACATTTGTGCATGCCCACATAGAGAGTTCCCTATGAGCAGTTGATTGAGAAACAGAGGGGAAAAAAGAAACTTATTTACAAATGGTCTTTTAATATATGCTAGAAATATTTTAAAATGTGCCTGTAATGCTGCAATAGTCTACTGGCTAGAAAGGAGAGTGGGAAAGATTCTGCCATTTGGCAAAAATTCAAATGATACATATGTCAATTGCATGAAAAAAGAACTGGCTGCACATATGGATTAACAGATATTCAAAAACAGTGGGCAGTGGTTTGGCCAGGTGGTCAGGGAATTAGAAAGAAAAAAATTTTAAAAAATAGGTGGGTTAAGAAAAGTTTGGGAAAAGAATATATTCATGAACTTCTTGAAATAGACCCAGAATAAGATGTTTGTGTGTTATGTGCTTCTCTTAGTAGGAGAAACTCTCAGTACATAAGACAGCATTTTTTATACTACTTGGCCCTTTTTCCTAGGCATCCATACTTACTTAAAGGATCTAGGGCAAAAAGTGATCATGCTGATAGGGATAGAGAAGGAGTGCATGTGGACAGTTCTCTTCTTATCAGGCTTATCTGAATATGCCACTTGGAGGGCCCAAGGGCAGCAGCAGAGAACAACGCTGAAGCGTCCACATAGCAATAATCTCTAGAGGAGCACTTAGTTAACTTGGGGCATGTCAAATATAAAAGGTTTTCCCACTTGAGCGCGCCTGGGTGGCTCAGTTGGTTGAGCGACCGCCTTCGGCTCAGGTCATGATCCTGGAGTCCCAGGACCGAGTCCCACATCGGGCTCCCTGCTCAGCAGGGAGTCTGCTTCTCCCTCTGACCTTCTTCCCTCTCGTGCTCTCTCTCTACCATTCTCTCTCTCTCTCTCAATAAATAAATGAAAATCTTAAAAAAAAAAAAGAACTCTGAAAACCTCATTTAAAAAAAAAGGTTTTCCCACTTGAAGAGACATGAATTCTGGTTTATTCTTCTCTGCCTGCCATGCTTTTTCCAACAATGCCATTATTAACTTACAGAATGCTTTATTCAACACCAGGATTTTCTGCTTCTCAATGACTGTACTTGTTTTCCAGCCAAAGTAGTGAGGCAATTGGTTTATACTCATAGAAGTCACCAGTCTTACTCTATCACTTGGAAGTAACTGGTTGAATGAGCTCTGAAGACAGTTATTGTCCTAGTTAGAAACAGCCCATTGAACGTATGGCATCCAAGAGAAGACAGAGTATTCTACCTATCAGTGACCAATATATGAGGCTGGGCTAGTCCTCCCATAGTCAGAACACAAGAAACTGGAATCACCAGGTGAATTAAAAGTAGTATTTCCTATACAATACCTAATGACTAACTCACACTATATTATCTTCTTTTCCTTGCATCACAGAATTCTATTGGTTTAGAATTCTTAGGTAAATGCTCTCACCAAATAAATTAGTCACCAAACTTGTCATTGTGATCACCACCTGGTCATTTTGGTCTTTCCATGCTGTCTGGTCAGCAACTCCACAAAAGGGAATAATACTATGTTATCTGGGATGACTGGTTCTGATTACCAAGGGCAAATTAATACAGTAGGGGATAGCGGAAATATTTGATGTACTGTCATATCTGGTAGTGTGAATTAATAGAAGACTGGAGTAAACACACATAGGTAGGAGCATCAAGAGTTAAGTACTTTAGGAAGAAAGTTTTGGGCCACCCCAACAGATAAGGAATCCCAAAAAGCAGTTATTACTGTGAACAAATGAAATATAGAATGAATAGGAGAAAAAACAACTTGAAATTTTCTTACTATCTTGTGCAAATATAGAGACTAAAGTATCTACCTGTATATTCTTCCTATATACCTTTTTATTAATCAAGTTTCTTTTTCTCTCTCCCTTTGCCCAACTATCTTAAATAGGATATATTAGATTTATTTTTATCCCCTATAATTAGGGGTAATTATATGTAATAGATATCATGATGGTATTTTAATTGAATTAAGGGAGAAACAAACATTCAGAATGTGCTTTTTCTTTTCTTTTTTTTAATTTAAATTCAATTAGCCAAGGTATAGTGCATCATTGGTTTTTGGTATAATGTTCAATGATTCATCAGTTAGAATGTGCCTTTTCGAAAAAACCTGGATACTCTTTCATATGCATAAAAGATGTTTATATTTATTAGGAAGGTGCCTTTAGTTACCAACTATTGTCATTTGAACATTTAAGGATGGAAGTAGGTTACTGACTAGCAATTGTTGGATTGTAGTAGATACACAATATTAATTTGATAATGATCCATTCTAAATGCCTTCTATGAAAATTCCTATACTGAAGGAGTTCAATGCTTTAAAATTTCTTTCCTAATCTTCCTTGAACCTAGAATTTAACAAATGAACTAGGTACCACAAATCAGACAGACTGGACCAAATTTGCACTTAGATTAAACTATGAGGGAAAAAGGGGAGAGTTGCTGGAGGCAACCCTGTTGTACAGGAGAGGTAGTGGGGACACCATAGCAGGGTCTCCCTGACGCTAAATGTAGCTTTCTTACCAACTGTACAAAGAATAGCAGCTTTCTTGGCAGCCCAGTTCTGGAGCATCTTTTTGGTAATAGTTCCTAAAAGATCAGGCTAGAGACTGTTTTCAGCCCCTCCCAAACTTCTGTAATCACTTAATGCTCATTGGGGTGCCTGGGTGGCTCAGTCATTAAGTATCTTCCTTCAGCTCACGTCATGATCCCAAGGGTCCTGGGATCGAGCCCCGCATCGGGCTCCCTTCTCCGCAGGAAGCCTGCTTCTCTCTCTCCCTCTGGCCCTCCCCCTGCTTGTGTTCCCTCTCCCGCTGTGTCTCTCTCTGTCAAATAAACAAATAAAATCTAAAAAAAAAAGCACTTAATATTCATCAACAAATTCCTTTTTGCTAATATAAAATCAAGAGGATTCTCTTTTCTTTAACTGAACTTTGAATCATATGATAAATCGAATGTTTAACATGGACTGCAGTAATCACAACCCAGCAAAAAGATATACAGAATTGAATTAATGATACTGTTAATTTAAAAAAAGTTTTCAAAGAGCCACAATATAACTTTATACCGAATTTTAAAAATCGCTTACATTGTCTTTTTTATGTCTAACAGAAAATCTACCATGAATAAAATAATGACATTTGTGGGATAAGAGCTACCATTTTTGAGTGCTGCCTCCGTGCCAAGTATGAAACTCAACACATCAATAGTATGAGATAGAAATAATTGTCCTTGTTACATAGATGAGAAATCTCAGAGTCAAAAAGCTTAAATAGAGTTCAAAAGTCACATAGCAAGAAAGGTAAAATTATTACAACTCAGATCTATTTGACTTTCAAGTCTATGGTTTTGCCTGGCAGCAAACATTTTTTTTTCTTTCTTCCACTCCCACTATCTGCCATTACTATGTTTAAACATATAGAATAGAAATTGTGAACTCATAAAACAGACCTGGCAGAGTCAGGCTTTTACTTTTAGTTTCTACTATCCAATGATCTCATTATATTCACCTGCATTTTAAAACACACCAATAAAACCAGACAAAAAATATATTCCTAGTAAAAATAAAATGACTTTTCTCCCTGTCAATGTTTACAAAGCTTATGAGGATGCACGGTACTTCAGAAAGTTTGTATAAATCTATCCTTATAATATGGAGTAGAATTTCAATGCTTTGCATGACAGATTATGGACATAATTTATTTCTGTGAAAACCTAGACATATATTTTCTGTCCCTTTTTTCTGGTTTGGGGAAAGTGAACAAAGTGATTCTGTCTCAGAGGATTTTGACAAGCAAGAGATACCTTTATTGAGCCTCTGGCTGGTTGGAGTCGATTTTCCATTGTTATCTGAGTCAGACCCTTTTCATCCATAGACAGCCTGCTCTTCCCTACTCACACCTCTGGATCAGACTAAGTGACATTATCACTTTTACTGAATCCAGTTATCATTTGTCTGCTTCTGAGATTTTACTAGGAAGCCTTTTCATTCCTCCTGTATATCTCATCCACTTTTTTTTCTGCCCATCCAAACAGTATCCATACTACAGAAAAGCTAACACTATCCCTCAATCTAAAAAAAAATAAATAAATAAAAAATAAAGATTTTATTTATTTATTTGACAGAGAGAGACACAGCGAGAGAGGGAACACAAGCAGGGGGAGTGGGAGAGGGAGAAGCAGGCTTCCCGCGGAGCAGGGAGCCTGATGCGGGGCTCGATTCCAGGATCCTGGGATCATGATCTGAGCCAAAGGCAGACGCTTAACGACTGAGCCACCCAGGCGCCCTAGAATTTTTTAAATAAAAAATAAAAGTTAACTGCTTCAACTCACTCTCTACTAATCTGGGAATAATTCTTCCTGATGAGAACATTATCTGAGATTTTTGTCTTAAACACTAATATGAGTAATGTGTAAGTTGCACCACTCGATCACTCAACAGATCATGCTTATTAAGGAAGCATCATGTATTTTATATTTAGTGATGGAAGAAAATTGACATATAGCACTGTATTATGAAATAAGATAATTTCAGAGAAGGAAAGGTCAGTAGAGGATATCTAGTTCAGAAGGTCATCAAAACTAAAGTAAAATCATCAGCAGCATTTGGTGAGCACCTACTGCTCCTTACTAGACCCTGCGGGAAACTGCAAAGGAAACAGTAGACAGGGTTTTTGTCCTCCAGTTGCTACTTCTCAGAAAATATTTAATCCATAATCAAATCTTTTATGTTATTATCTTACTACACTTCTTAGGTTGTAACAAAAATGATTTGAAAGCCTTTTTTTTTTGTTTTTTGAACAGAGAGAATTTTTTTATTATGTTATGTTAATCACCATACAGTACATCATTAGTTTTTGATGTAGTGTTCCATGATTCATTGTTTGCGTATAACACCCAGTGCTCCATTCGGTACGTGCCCTCTTTAATACCCATCACCGGGCTAACCCATTCCCCCACCCACCTCCCCTCTAGAACCCTCAGTTTGTTTCTCAGAGTCCATAGTCTCTCATGGTTCATCTCCCCCTCCGATTTCCCCTCCATTCTTCCCTTCCTACTATCTTCTTCTTTTTTTTTTAAACATATAATGTATTATTTGTTTCAGAGGTACAGGTCTGTGATTCAACAGTCTTGCACAATTCACAGTGCTCACCATAGCACATACCCTCCGCCATCACCCAGCCACCCCATCCCTCCCACCCCCCACCACTCCAGCAACCCTCAGTTTGTTTCCTGAGATTCAGAATTCTTCATATCAGTGAGGTCATATGATACTTGTCTTTCTCTGATTGACTTATTTCACTTAGCATAATACCTTCCAGTTCCATCCACGTCATTGCAAATGGCAAGATTTCATTCCTTTTGATGGCTTTGAAAGACATTTTAACGTGGTTATTATATTATTTATCATTTATCAGAATTCAAAGTCTGTAATGTATGAAAATTCTTAAAAATAAGGTTACATTTTGGGGTGCCTGAGTGGTTCAGTCGTTAAGCGTCTGCCTTCAGCTCAGGTCATGATCCCAGGGTCCTGGGATCAAGCCAGCATCAGGCTGTCTTCTCAGCGGAAGCCTGCTTCTCCCTCTCCCACTCCCCCTGCTAGTGTTCCCTCTCTCACTGTGTCTCTCTCTCTCAAATAAATAAAATCTTAAGAAAAAAAAATAAGGTTGCATTTTTGCTTCATGCAAATGAACATGGCTTTTACATCCTTTCTAATGACATTAATAATGTTGTTTTCAAATGGAACAACCATTCTTATGTGTTACAAATGTGAAATATTGAATTAATAACAACTACTTATAATCCATTCAGGAATTTTTAAAAATACAGTGCTAATTCTACAAATAATCTATCATCAATGGTGTGGATATCTGTATTTTGGAAACATGTAAGTCATTATATTGAAGTTAACCTCATACTCTGACAGCAATAAGGTGATTAAATAAAAATGATTTTATTATTTATTATGTGCATATATATATACCTATATACAAATATGTGTATTTATATTTCATAGTTTTCTGACTCTCTGTTAGTATCGTCAGTGCTGATTATATGACACCCTAATATTATGTTTACTTGTCTGTGTTTTTCTCTAATCTATAAGCACTTTCTGAATGGGGAACATCCTTGTCTTATTAACTATTATATCACCAATTCTTAGCTTGTCCAGCAGTACCAACCAAGCATTCAGTATTTGTTAATAATTTTTCATATTGTAATATATTCATATGGTTTATTATATGGATACAATTTAACTGTGGATGTCATAGTTCAAATATTTAATTCTAAGTTAAATAATTTAATTTAATTATATAATTTTACTCTAAAGTTTAATATTAAAATATACGCTCAAAATGAGTATATGAAACTATTACTAAGGCAATATAATAAAAGTATGTTGACAAGGCTATATAGATAGTAAAAAATGATGCAATAAAATCAAAATTATTGCATAATAAAAACAGATAAAAATATAAGCAATGAGAGAATGCAAAAGAAACAATGTTATGTACAGAATAATTGCTGGTTCCAAGTGCAATAACAGTAAGAGATACTATGACTGTAAACACATTAAAAGAGGATGAGGGGGAAATGACACTTGAAGTGGAGGAGTCATGAGAGTAAAAATATTAATACTACTGAAAGGAAACATCCTGATGACTTTGAACCCAAATAAATTCCTTGTTGAGCAAGGAATAAGGTTAACATTAATCTCTGCATAAAAATGAGTAGAGAATCTGAGCTGAGGACTGAAAAGTAGCATATTGAAACAAAATTAAATTAGATTAGAGGGTTAATGATAAAATCACAAGGACCAACCACACATCTAAGGATATAAGTAGATGCTTCCGTCCACTAAAGGCGAGAGAGCACATGAGCTTAGCCGAATCTTCAGGGCTGGTTCTCCAGGATCGACAATGCTCCTCCATTCCTGTTTCTGCTGAATTCTGTGTATGGGCCTGCTATCAACTATCCAAGTTAGAAAACAGCAACCTCTCTAGCAAAGACAGTTTCTCCCTTTATGGAACATCTCCAGGGGTAATATTCTGCAAGCTTAAGGATGTTAATGACTTACCAATTTCAACTCTTTTTTGCATTAATACAGGTCCTTTTTCTCTCATTTGTGCTCAACCAGTAATTTTTCTAGATAAACAATCTCACCATGAATCTGTATATTCATTTATTCATTAATTTATTATTTTACTCCACAAATATTAAGTATTTACTGTATATCAAATTGTTGGAGTAGCCATTTACCTCCCTGAAGGACTTTCTTAGAATTTCCTTAGAAGTTTATGTCCCTGTGGGTTTTCATTCATTTGGAGTAAGATAGTTGTTTTAAAATGTGCATAGTGTTAATAAGGTTAAAAGCATCACTATCTACTTTGGTGTTCTTAGTCAAACCGAGAGGTAGTTGAACAGATAATATGGCTAATTTTCATAGGGGAAACCCAAGGCTCCAAAATGAATTCTCTATTTCCCCCCCTTAAGTTGTTCTTCCTAATGTTTTACCTGCTTGATATTATGTCATCACATTTACTCCATTTTTCAAGCAAAAACCATCAGTCATTTATGTCACTCCATCTCTCATCCCTATTCTACTGTCAACAATGAAATGCCAGTAATTACTTTTTCTCTCAATACTTGCTTCTTCAGCCTCATTGTTTTATTAATAGAGTAACTTCAACTCTTCTCTGTACAGTTCACTCCAGTCCAGTGCCTGGCATAGAGGAGGTGTTCATTAATTAATTAATGCTCCGGATTTTGCCTTTTGTACTTTTCTACAGTGGTACGATAATACATTTATGCAAAGATGTTCCAGTGAAGTGGTTATGAGTGTCATAATATCATTATATGTGATCCCTGTACCACTTATGTATCAAGAAGTAATAACAAACTTACCTGGGGCAATTGTTGGATGCTCAAATGTGTTAATGCATTGTATTTTCCTTAGTACCTGACATACATTAAATGAGCTAGGAGTCAACATCCTTATGACATTCTCTATAATGTCCGTTTGTTTTTTCAATCTGAAAAATGCCCACTTATCTTAAAATCTGAGCTGAGTTGTTACTATCTTCACGAGGCCTTTGCTAAACCTCTTAGGGAAGCATGCCATTTTATGCATGTGAGTATTGCTACTTTTCTCACATTATTGAAATTATGTGTTCAGACATCTATTTCCCCCTCTAGACTATGAACTTCTCTGAAAGGAGCAATGTTGTCAGAATCACTTTTGTATTCCAAGGGCCTAATGAGGAGTCTGGCATTTTAAAGGACAGAATGAACATTAGATAAGGTGATTTCCTAATATTATAACACCATTACATGGCAGAAAATTTCTTAGTTCTCTCTAAAGAAAAGAGAAAACTGAAAGTGACAAAGGTTATATTTTGAAAGAAAATCAACTTGCCATCAGTGTTATTAAAAATGCCCCCTTAAAGTCATCAAGCCCCAGATGTCAATGAGAACAGAAGCAATTTCTTTTCCAAACTATGAAAAAACTCTTGGTACTGCATCAGTTGAGGTACCTTCTACCCTGAAAGTGCTTCTTTTGGTCCGAGCCTTTTGTGTACTTTTGCACTGAACTGTTTGCATCTCCCTGCATTTAGCTCTTGGCTTTGCTTTGAAGCTGAACTACATCAACATACCCAGTTTCCCTTTCAACTGAATGAATAGTTACTTGGCTTATCGGAACAAGCTGCACTGCCCACCACAGGGGTGATTCGGCCAGGACTTGCGTCTCAGCTGCACCTGATTCAGAATGAAAATAAAAATCACAAGCACAAAAGTGGTAGCTCCATTACCCCTACAGTCTCATGACTTTTCACATCCAAAGAGAAAATCATCCAAAAGTCAGAAATAATAAACTATCTCTTGTTCAATCTAATTCCCCTTGTTGCCTTCTAGCTACTCCTTTGGCTAATTAATGATTCCATTTTCTGTAGGATGCGGTTGCTTATTTGTGACCCAGCTGTTTCAATATACTGGGGACTGGGAAATTGTGATTTTTGAAAATAAACTGAAGGGATATAAATAAACTGTGGAGGAATATAAAAGTGATAATAACAGTTAGAATTTATAATCCATATTATATGTCACACTGTCATTTATATTGATTGTTACAGTAATTTTACTACAACCCTTTAAGATTACTTTTGCCAGATGAAATTCAGGGAGTCAGAGAAATTCAGAAAATTTCCGCAGGCATATAATTATCCTGGTGTAAAGGTAGGATATATGTCCTGGCCAGTTTGAGTTCTGTGTCCATGCTTATTTTTTTCCCCTATATTTTACTCTTTACAACATCAGGACTTCTGCCAGAACAAGCCAATTCTATGACATCAAAAGAGCAGCTCTAACTAAAGGGAAACCATAGTGCAGATATATTCTCTAGAAGAGCCACACCATCCTTGGACTATTTTAATCCTTCAATAAAATAATGTGTATTTGAGAATGATCCATCATGGAACTTTATAGAATATGTTTTTCTACTTCTGTAGGCTCTATTTCTTTGTGCTAATGAAACTCATTTTGAATTACTTTGTATCTTATGTTGTCTATGAATATCCAATACAATGTAAGCTTAAGCTATTAGAAATATTCCTACCATGAAAGGTAACTTGGTTCTTTGTGTCATGTTAACTGTAGTAATCAACAGCCACCCAAAACCAATACCCCACACCAGCAATGCCTAATTTATTTTCTTGTATAGATTATACTATCTAAATTATTTCCCAGCTTTCTAACTAAGTGTATTCTCCTTTAATAGTTTTTATAATTCCTCTCCTAAACTCAGTGTATATTATCCTTTTAAAATGTGTTATTTAGGACCAATAATTCAATAATAGTCTGGCTTGGAATATGACAAGAGGTATTCCCAGTTCTTTTAATAACTGATGAATAAATGAATGACACCTTTTTATTTTCGTGTAGAATTTTTTTTTTTTTCCCTGCGCACCTTTGAAGGGGGAAGAATGAGGCACAGGAGGACCTGCCTGTCACTATTACTCATATTGCTCAGTTGCATCTTTGAGGTAGTGTGTCCCAGGTGGAGCCAGGGAATGATGTATAGGCCTTCAGGTGGGCAATGCACTGTGTAGTTAAGGAACACTGTTGACTCTCTGTCCCCTAAATTTGGTTCCAATGTAATAAATGCATTCCATCTCTAGTGAACGATGATTAGGAGATACTTTGTTTTTCTACTTTTCCTACCTACCTATCATTTCTGAACCTTTAATTGCAATTGGTTCCTTATTACTAAGTGTACTGATTTTAACTTGTCTTACTTGAGAATCTAT
Organism: Eumetopias jubatus; assembly: GCF_037043125.1. Classification (NCBI taxonomy): domain Eukaryota; kingdom Metazoa; phylum Chordata; class Mammalia; order Carnivora; family Otariidae; genus Eumetopias; species Eumetopias jubatus. The sequence continues at coordinate 123,724,424 of NW_028274808.1, read as the reverse complement.
TTTAGGATTTAACTACAGTAATTTAAAACTATATTTTTACTCTTCCTTTAAAGGAATGTGTGCTTATTGTAATATTTCTGAAGAATAGAAATATTTTGATTAAAAAGTGAATATCCTCCTCTAATCTCCCTGAAACACATTCCCAGATGCAATTGCTTAAACTCCCTCCAAACATTTTTCCATGAATATTCAAACACATACACACTCACATGTGTATGCATGTGTGTGTGCATATATGTGTGTGTACATATATACACATATATGTACATATATATTGTATATATTTTATACAAATATGATAGCCACCATTTGTTGAACCCTTAGTATATCTTAGGAATCACATTATACCAAGGTAGTTATTGTTCCAGGCTGTGAAATTTAACAGACTGAATTCAATTCCCAATTCACTCTTGACAAATAACTTAACTATTTGTGCTTTTGTTTTCTCATCTATAAAACAGGATAAAACAGGATAAAAACAATGTCTACCTGCTAGGGCTATATTTACTATGGTAACAAATACAGGGAAGATATTTAGAATGATGTTATTCAGTAAGCATTAGCTATTATGATGTTTATCTCATTTAAGTCTATTGGAGTAGTAATCCCAAAAACAAGGACATATTCTCTTAATCCATTTTGCTGATGAGGACAATGGAGTTCAGAGAGTTTAAGAAATTTCACAAGCTTACACAATTGTTAGTGATATAACAAGGGATTAGCCTGGGAAATCTGGCTCTAGGCCATGCTTTAACTTTTATGTTATCTAACATAACATAATAAAAAAAAAATGCGTTGAAAACAAAACAAAAAAAGAAGATGAAACAATGTTGTCAGCCTTGCCATTCTAAACAAAAAAATGGGATGAAATTATTTGAAAATGATAGGAAAAGGGAACATGAGTTGGATGTAATTATCCATGGAGGGGGTATTTCTCCATCTACAGTGACAGGACTGATGAGTCAAAGATGGTCTTTAATATTTAGAATTTAATTATTAAAACAAACATATTAGTGGAAAATACATGGGCAAATAGAAGCAAAAAGTGGTAAAATAACATGAAATGTTTTCCTTGTAGATCAGGAGCGGGACCATCTTTTTACCTTCTGAGTGTTGAGATCACGTCCGTACCTTACTTGAATAAAATATTAAAGTGATACAAAACTGGTGGCACAATTAAAAATGTAACCCACAATACCTTTCACAACTATCATTCTACTCAATGGTAAAAACTGAAAGCTTTTCCTAAAAAAATAAATACATAATACATACAAACTAACAAAACAAATTTTAATCAACATTATACTAAAACTAAAACCAGAGCACTTAGGCAGAAAATAAACAATATCCAAATTGAAAATAAAGAAGTTAAAATATCTTGGTTTGCAAACATTACCTTATATGTAGAAAATTAGTGTCTACAAAAATATGTTAGAAATAATAAATTTAACAATGTTTCAGAATACAAAATCATTTGTACATCTATACACTAATAATGTACAATCATAAGAGTTATTTTAAAGGTACATTACATTTGCAATATAATAAAAAAATAAATACTTGGGAATAAACTTAAAAAAATAAAAATATAAAATGCACGTCCTTAAATAAAAATAAATAAATAAATAAACTACATTATAGAGTGCTATACCATTCTCTAAATACACTCAATGAACCAGTGCTCTGCTAGTTAACATTTTCACCTAAAATATAATGATAATAAAAGAACAGCTAATTTATATTGACCATTAATTATGTTCTAAGTGCTGTGCATGAGATATCTTATTAAAAACAATTTTTCAAATGAGGAAAGTGAGATGTAGGTTTATGTAGGTTAAGTACTTTGTTCACCATCACACAGTAAATAAGAGGCAGTGCCTGCAAAATAACTCAATTCTGCCAACATGAAAGTACATGCACTTATGCTCTTTGATTTACTTTTATGGTGTGTTGCACATATTTTTGTTATAACAAATGAGTCTACTTTACCCTGGTGTATTGAATATATGGATTTATTATGATTTATTTAACCCATTCCCATATTGACAAACATTCAGCATTTTTTTTGCCATTTAAAAACATTGTTGGGGCTCCTTGGGTGGCTCAGTCATTAAGTGTCTGCCTTCGGCTCAGGTCTTGATCCCAGGGTCCTGGGATCGAGCCCCACATCGGGCTCCCTGCTCAGTGGGGAGCCTGCTTCTCCCTCTGCCTGCCGCTCCCCCTGTCTGTGCTCTGTGTCTCTCTCTCTCTCTCAGTCTCTCCCTTTGACAAATGAATAAATAAAATCTTAAAAAGAAAAGAAAACTTCCCTTTTAAAAAATTAAAAAATAAAAACAATGTTAAAATAATCATTTATCTATATATTTCTTTCAACTTGTGTATGACTACTTATGCAGGATACTGCCTTAGAAACAAAATGTCTGAGATTAAAAAAAGAACTACAGGGATGTAAACAATTCTGCCTTGTAAACAGTTGTACCATTTTTCCCACACATTGATAGTGTGTGAATACCTCAAGGAAACGTTAATATATAAATAGTATTTCTCCATGTTTTTAGGTTGGGTTCCCAAGATGTAGAATCTGAAACAGGTTCATAGGATATGTTGGGGGGAGTTCTTTCAGGAGAAAGAGAATGAAGAAACAGCACAGAGGGGTGCCTGGGTGGCTCATTTGGTTCAGCATCTGCCTTTGGCTCAGGTCATGATCCCCGGGTCCTGGGATCGAACCCTGCATCGGGCTCCCTGCTCCGCGGGGAGCCTTCTTCGCCTTCTCCCTCTGCTGCTGCTCCCCCTGCTTGTGCTCTCTCTCTCTGTCAAATAAATAAATAAAATCTTTATTAAAAAAAAGAAAAGAAAAAGAAACAGTACAGAGCAGGGAAAGCAGCTAAGCAAGGATGTAGTCTCAGATAGAATTTAACTTCTGTACACTCTCAAGAGGAACTCTAGATCTTGAATGTCAGTCAGTCATTGAACACAAACTGCATCCCCATGGGGCAAGTGGTACAAGCAATCTTCTTCAGTTGGGGTACTCTCTGGGGGAATGGGACAGTTCTAAGCCTTAGCAACTCAACTCTGAGTAGGTGGGGTGTGGTGACACCAGCTGGTGAAAGGAATCTACATCACCAGCAGAATCTGGTGGTGTATACAGCAGAATACTGTAGTTCATATTTCACCAGGCATAGACCCACTTATGTTTAACACTAAATTACTGCAGCCAGGCACAGCTTTGGGGGATTGTATCTGATCACAATTTCTGAGAAAACATTTAAGAGTAGGGACAGTGGGGCAAATAGTGGGGCAAACTATAATTTTTGATTCTGTAGTTGTTCCGTAAGCTGTAACTGATACTCATCATCTCTCTGCCAAAATTCATTCTAGCTTCCCCTTTCCTTTGGCTAACACTTCTCTGGGTCTTGGTGGCTTTCACTGCAAATGGTACATATCACCAAGTCAAAGGAGACTAAATCCATTTTTATGATGCCCTTATCAGACCTCAGTTGCTTTTCTTGTGCCTTTGTGGCTTAAATTCAGTTTGGGAATAATGAGATAATGCAAGAAGGTCACCAAAGTTCTAGACATTCTTCTTTTTTCCTACCTCCCCTTGATAATACAGTAAACTACCACTGCTTGCTGATTAGGAACTCAGTGAAACCAGGGGACAGTGATAGCTTACAGATACCCTTACCTTTATCTTCTTGGAAATTTCTATCCAAAGGGACTTGCAACTCTAGACACTATGTCTTGTGAGGAAGAGAAGTACAAATCCACCAAACTCAGGATTCTGTGAGTGATAGTAAGTAAGGCCAACCCTATTTTAACCCATTAGTCCCTGAACTCATTCAGTCTATCTATTGGACACACATCACCATATAGTGGCCATAGGTTTAAGGTATATAGTGCATCCCAAAAGACATTACCTCATTTTTACTGTCATCCTCAAGCTAGTTCCTCAACGCTGCCTTCAAGGATCTAGTCTACCACTCTATGAGGCTAGCAATTTCAGAATAGTTTGGAATATGATAAGACCTATGATTCCTACAGTAATATACCCATCACTGACTGTGCTTCTTTGCCATATAACAATCCCTTAGTCCAATAAAATGTTATGTAATCGATTTCCCGTATCAGTAGATTTCACATTCAGAGCACTGCTGCCAGAGCACAGTGAACAAGAAAGTCAAACTCACACTCCAGATACGATCAAGCCTGGCTAAGCTGAACCCTGGCCAGTCCTTTCCAGGATGGAAGAGGTCCAATGTAATCAATTTGCCACAAAATGTGAGGTTGGTCTCTTTTTTAAACTAATAATATACTGCAGGTATAGCATTGATCTCTGTTGCAGGTGAAATAAACATTCAGCAGTGGAAGGAGCAAGACCAACCTCAATGAGAGAGTGCCATGTTTCTGTTCTAATATGTAGTCCCATCTCTGCTGTCATGTCTACTTTGTTTATGACTCCACTGTCCAAGGACTTTGATGGCCAAGAATAGAAATTGGCCTAAATTTATTGGCCAGGTCATCCTGTGTACTTAGTTGTTTAGAGGTCCTTCAGCTTTGGATGCTCTCCAGTGGGACTTACATGATCCTCACATCTTGTGTCCACTTCCATTGATTCAACTGAAAGCTTCTTCCTTAAACTTGCTCCTCAAAGATTTCCCGATCTTAGTTGTTCCAGAACACAACCAATTAGCTAAGCCATTCTCCTACCTATGAATCCAGGCATAATCTTATCTCAGGCCACAACATTCACTACACAACTGGATAATCAGTCATACTGCTCAAAGTTCTGCCTTTTGGAAGAACTTGCTTTCACAGTTCTTTTTTCAGGACACTCCTGTTTGAGGATCTGGTGTACTAGTAGAACATTTTTATCTTGCCACTCATCTATCCTTGAATCAAGCTTAAGTTATTTTCATTCTCTATCAGCTAGCCAGTAGAAGCTTTCTATGAGCCTTAGGTGTGAGCTGATAGGAGTCAGTACAATATGGATTGGTAACATAAGAATCTGGTCTACCTCTTCATACCTCTTGTTGTGGTCTTTGGAGCTCTCTGCTTACAATCCTGAATGTACTATTTCCATTGTACAATGGGTTCCTGCTAAGCCCATCTGACCTTATGATTTCGTAGGTCTGATTAGATCCAGTACATGATTGGCAATTCTGACCACATGGGCACTAATGTGATATACTTTATCTTTATCATGGCACAGGAACAAAATATGATCTTTTTTAGGAAAAAAAAAGGCTAATTATTTAGTGTCACTTGGAACAGATTAAGATGCTGAAAGCTGAAATAATTTTGTGTCAAAACAACAGAAAATTTTCTCAAATACATATATGTATATGTATTACTTGCAAAAAATGTATATTCACAGATATTTTCTTGAACTTATAAAACTGCAGTGGTAATGGATTCTGGATACATAGAAGGCTTTATCTTAATGAGATTCAGTTTAAGTGTTCTTAATGTTTTTAAAACATATTTTTACTTTTTGTACACCTGAAACTAATATGGTATTTATTGTATGTCAACTAGACTTTGATTAAAGAAAAATTTTACTTAAAAAAAAGGGGTAATAAATTGACAGAGCAAGGGATGATAAATTGAAATAAATTACTCTATGAAATAAGTTATTGAGATCAACATTTCATTGGGTATAGAAAAAAAATGGGATTGCAATGTAAAACCTAGAAATGTAAATTGCTAAAAGCTTTATAAAACAATAAAATGGAAAGTCATATTGCTGAGGTACCTGTGAAGTGAAGTATAACCAAAATTAATGACAACACTTCCCCCGTCTTAGAAGAGACTTCCATGAAGCTTTCATTCTCTGGAGATCAAGAAAACACAATGCAACTCTGAGACACTAAAGTATTCTAGCATGTTGCCATGGAGGTACTTTCACAATGCCTGCACAGCCGTAGGAAGCAGCATCAGGGTGTTGGGGTTCACAAACGCTGTCACTTATGACATGGATATCAGCCTCAGGCAGTGGCGGTGGTGTCACATGACGGACACGCTAGCCCAGGCAGCATTATTGGTTTGGCATAACTATAACTCTTAGTGGAAGGAGTTCAATGTCATCAATTTGCCACCAAATGAATGGTTGGTCTATTTGGTTAGTTGGTCGGCATCCCTTCCTGTGCCTCTCTAATTTATTCTCCCCACAAGAACCAGAATGTAAATATATTGAAATATAAATTGAAACTGAAAGGTTCTCATTGCTCTTAAAGTTAAAACTATGATCTCTGTATACCTTTCAGGTTTTCCTCAGTCAGCTCTGTTCCCAACCCGTGGAAAACAACTTGTGATTCCCTGAATTTACTACTCTCTAGTCTCAGTTTATTTCCTTATTTCTAGCTGGAAAGGTCCTTTCAGGAAGTTTGAAGTAACAATGATAGCCTATGGAATCAGGCAGACATTGGTTTAGGAAGCGGCTGCACCTCTTATTACCTATGTTGCCTTCCACAAGAAATTAATGCTATTGAAACCTTCCGTTCTTACTGATAAAATGGGGATAGTGGTTATCACATTTTATTAAATAATTTACTTATAACATATTAATAACATCATATTAATTACAAAGATAAATGAGAGATTAATATTTTCTATAGTGATTGATGTAAGATGGTGATATCTGATATTTTTGGAACATTTACAAAATGACAGTCATACTTGTTTGAAGATTCTACACCCATTACCTTGTCTCAAAAGAGTGAGTTATGAGTTAGCAAAAGTGTAATAAATGTTAATAATTGTTATTACTATGTAGTCCCTCTACACACCCTACACTCTTTTATGTGGTTAGTTTTTATCCAAATTTCAACTTAGGCATCACCTTTTACTGGTAGCTTTTCCCAACCTCCTCCCGGGTGTCTGTGGCACTCTGTGCTTAACTATGGCATAGTTTTGATCTTTTGGGTTTTTTCACACTGTATTATCTTCTTGTTTTCTTCTCTCCTTCTCTCAAACAGATGGTCTGCTGCTTCAGGATGGGAGCCTGGACATACTCATCTTTGCATGCCCAGTGAAGTGTCTAGTGGAACTCCTCATATATATTAAAAGCTTAATGAATATATTTAAATAAATGAAAGAATGAACACATTGTCACTAGAATGAGCGGTAGGGTGGCTCTCTAATATCCTTGGCTAAAGGCAGCAGCCAGCAGTAGCTGCCTGGCTTCTCTTCCTACCGACTAGATGATTCTGCAGAAAGTATATCCTTACAGCAGCCAGAACAAGAGGACAGAGAGTTTGACATATAATATAATTTCATGGAGAATATACTGGTAACAAAAATGTGATACCCTTTTGGGATTGCAAAAAAACGACTGGATGGAGATATTTTACTATGGCCTGTTGGGATTTGCAAAAATTTTTGGTGGAGACAGGAGCCCCCTAAATACTGCTTATTGTTATTAATGTAACTCTATTGAAACTCTACATATATTCTAGAAACAGAAGTCAATACTTTCGTTTGCCTATGTAGATGAAAAAATTTAAGGTAAACTCAAGACAATTCTATTTTCTTAGAAGTTATTAAAAACAAGTCTTGCTCCTGCCTAGAATTGCTCACCAGGGAAAGCAACACATGGTAGTAATTTCTTCAAAATCTATTCAAGACAGAAGAAATATAAATATTTTTATTTCAGAATATTATTAGAACTTGCTACAGAAATGGGACAAGGAAAATAATAGAATTTTAAATTGTCATTATTCTAGGGACAATTTAAAAACATGAGCCAAGGAGGTGTCAAATGTTCTTTGACAATGCAGATGTCTTTTGACAAAGGACAGTCCCATTCCTATAGATATTTATTATTAACAGGTCAACAAACTTAGTTTTATGACCTTATAACAAGTTGTTAGAAGTTACACATGTATAAATGGTGATTAATTTTCTTATGCAATCTGAAGATGTTATCAGTGGTAGTACAACATAACACAATAGCAAAGCGGTCCTTAAAATCATCCACTTGTCATATTGCTAAATGTTACTGAGGATGTTATACGAGTTCAGGAAAAAAGTGGGTGTTTTTCACATAAAAATCAAATTCGGGTACATTAAAATCTAATTGTTTACTTGATGTTACAATACAATACCCAAGACTCTACGTAAGGAATATTCTATTGGCTTTTACCAAAATATATTTAAGAGACTAGAAATAACATTCTCTAGGGACTGTATTTCTTCAGTCAGTATTAGATAAATCACTTTAGTAATGCAAGTTTAAAATAAAGAGACTTTTTTCACATTAAATACAAATGAGAATACAACAGGAATAAAATCATCTCACTTTCTATGTCACCTTTAGATTATTGAGAAGAAAAATTTTAGCAACAGTACATATGACAGATTGAAAAGGGAAGACTGGTTAGAAAATAACTTTAAGTCTTTGGTGAAAGATAATGGTAAGGATCACTGGAAAAGAAAATAAAAGTATTAATACTATGGTTTTTATGCTGAGAATCCACTTTCTGTTGCAAGATTGTCATATGGCTCACTCTAGAGTTTCTCGTGTTTTGCTCTATGATATCAGCCTGAGGATCATAATTTGAGATAGACCTAGATGAACTTTAAGTTCTTGGACCTTCCTTCCTAACCTACCTGAAAAGCAAGCACTGGAACTGTGACACAAAATTGTGACTTTGAAATGATTGCCATGGAGCAGAATATCCCTTCCAAACAACTAAAATCTACTGGCAGTCAATGACCCTTGCCTTCCCACAGAAAATGTTAATGCTTTGGGGGTTTGGCCCTTATTTTTTCAATACATAAATAAAATTATCTCTACAAACATGGAAGTTAATCATTAAGGTTTCATGGAAGCTCTTTCTTCAAATTAGTGATATAAGTAGTCAGAATTTGGGGAAAAAATTATATATATAATTAATCAAATTTTTATTAAATAAAATTACAATATTTTAATAATTAAATTATTTTAATTTAAATAATTAAATCTAATAAATTAGATCATTTTAAATTAATTAATCAAATATTAATAATTAATATTTTGTTAAATGTTTATCAAATAATTAAAAACTAAATGTGTAGTGATTTATATAGAAATATATAGTATATTATCATATATTAAAATTGAATTATTTACTTATGTTAAATATTATATCAAATGTATTAAATAATTAATTGTAATTTGATATATATTATAAAATATATAAAATATAAGTAAATGTATATTTCCCATGGACTTCTCATAGCAAACATTAAAATAAAACCTCTTTGGAGAGGTAATAACATTTTAACCAAGTGTTTTATATATATATATATATATATATTAATATATGCTTAACCAAAGTACTAATCTATCCTATTTTTTCAGAAAGCATACAAGTTATAATTATAATTCCAACATAACTAAGATAATGTTAATAGTAACTTGTGAACACTTTTGAAGTATATCATTACAAACAATTATGAAACTATACAAAAAAAGATGCTCTTTTCCCACAACTATTTTAATTCTTCCAATGTTTCCTTGTGACTATTATTATACATATGCATAATTTACATAGTTGTAATCCTCATGAACATTTAATTTTGATTTCCGTTGTTTCAAGTAACACTATATATTTATATATTATTATATATAATGTGTTATTGTAATTATCATGTTGATAGGGTCATTTATTCAATTTAATTGATATAATTAAACATGATTTACATAAATATTCATATTGTTAAGCATGTAGCTTATTAATTTTAACCATTATATATATATCAAGTTACTCTAATATTATCTTTGTGAATATAACTAATAATGGTTAAGTTTCTAGAACATTTTCAGACATCTATTAATTCATTTGTCTTGTCATACAGGGAAACAATACTTCCTGAGGTAACCTACCAATAAACAGACTAGATCAACTTTTGGGACTTGGGTCATAATAGGATTTTTCAAAATCATTGTGGGTTTTTTCTCCATTATACTACATCGTTCTCTCTTGTAGAAAGAGACCACATAGGATTACCTGAGTCAGGGTCATTTCAGATATCTGTTAAATAGAGTGGAGACTCCCAGTTCACTCTAGGTCTCCTGAAATTGAATTTCTGGATTCGAGATATGAAAATCTGATTACCAAGCTTTTCAGATAATTCTTCTGGCCACTGATACTTGTTGGGGTTAATGTAGAACATGAAATCAGCCATAATACCTGGCTACCTAAATAGTAACACGGAGGCCGCTGGGGGTGAGGGAGGGTTTCCGAGAAGGGCGTAGACCTTTGGAATGCCCAGGCCTGCATGACCACTCTGCCGTTGGAATGCCCCAGGGAGTTTCCTTCCCCAGAGCTCTCTTAGCGCAAACAGCCGCCCTGAGATCTAAGAGATGTATGCATTATCCCTTAGGCTATGTTTAGTAGAACATGCAGATTAGCATATCTTATTTTCCCTGTGAATCCTCCCAGTTTCAGTAAGACCCCTTGTCACACATCATGTGCTTGAGAAACAATGATAAGGATTTGTGACTATCTTGAAGGGTCAATAAAAGTGGGAACAAAGAAGAGCAAAGGATCTTCGTCTCTGAGAGTTGACCCCTTACCTTCTCCTCTCTTTCACAGCAAAATTTGGAGTAATCATTCATCCGTCGGTACAGGAATTGCTCACCATTCCTGGCAGATACTTGGAAAATTACTGCTTCATCATGTCTAAATGATTGGGAACAATCTCCCTTTAGGAGGATTTGCACATCTTTATATAACTTGTATTTATATGCTTATTATACATCCTTACAGATCATCCCCCTAGCTTTTCTCTGAAAACACAGACCCTGAAGGTGTCTCCTTTTAATTTTCTTATCCCATTTTATTCAGTGATTGTCCAAGACACTCTCTAGTCAATTCACCTGTGGGCTTCTTCCTATCACTGATATCTTGGTATAAATATCTGAAGGTACTACTGTCTAGTTGAATGGGTAAAATGTTGAATCTAAAATAATCTGTTGTGATGATCACTGGGTGTTATATGCAACTAATGAATCATTGAACACTACATCAAAAACCAATTATGTATTCTATGTTGGCTAACAGAACATAATAATAAAACAATAAGAAGAAGAAGAATAGGGGAGCCTGGGTGGCTCAGTCGTTAGGTGTCTGCCTTTGGCTCGGGTCATGGTCCCAGGCTCCTGGGATGGAGTCCCACATCAGGCCCCTTGCTCAGGGGGGAAGCCTGCTTCTCCTTCTCCCTCTGCCTGATGCTCCCCCTGCTTGTGCTCGCTCACTCTCTGTCAAATAAATAAATAAATACATAATCTTTAAAAATAATAATAATAAACACTGATGAGTAAAAACAATAAAAAAATGGATCAAGTAACCTTGGACAAGTCAAAAAAATAATAATAAAATAAAATAAAATAAAGCAATCTGTGTAGACTCCAGGAATCATTTTTATTCTTCTAGTTCTTGGTGCCAAGCTCCTCACCCTGGCCAGTGGAGGTTTTCTTTTATACCAGATGGATTTCCTATAGGGTGCCTTCATATGATTAAGGTTCATCTTTTGGAATATAGCTAGTTAAATTCCCAAAAGAAAGAATTGGATGTGTTGGCATATTAGTAGGATTATTTTGGCAGAAATAAGAGGATTGTTACCCTTTGTCAACTTTAAGTGAATTGCTCTTAAGCTTTTAGCAACATTATATACAGGGTATATGCCTGTAGTATATATATTTATTTAGACATTCTAAATATTATTTCTGGGATCAGTATAAAACTTGCAGTTGGGCAGCTTTTATTTCGTTACTTTAGAATTCAGTGATTTAGGGTAGGCCTTATGCTATCAGTTTGCACTGATGTATGCTATAAAAGCAGCTTCATGAGTACCAGAATTATAGTTACTATAGGGATATAGTTTAGGATATACTCTAGTATTCCAGTTTCCTCTTTAGGAGAAGCGTGGAAAATATCTCTTCACTTCAGTCTAGTTTCAAGAAAAAATTATCTTGATCAATAGTTTGATTTTGTGTTAGGGCATTATGGATATTTTAATCTAAACTTGTTTTTGTTTGTGTTTTGGCCACTAGGAAACTTGAACCAAGTTTTTTGGATATCTTGAGCTCATACACAAAAACTACAGGATGCAGTTGTGTATGCAAATATTTGCATTGTATTCCTTTTGCCCTATGCTCAAAACAATGTATTTTATTTTTGCTATGTTATGTATACATGATCTTAAATATTTTGTGTAATAAGATTGAGAAACTATTTTTACTGAAGGTATAATTTTGAAGCCTCAATAATACTATCATTTAAATATTTTTCTTATTCAATAGACACATTTTTATATTGTTTTGTTTTCATTTGCATTATTTTAATTATTAGTGATATTAAATATTTCTTATTTGTTTTTCTTCATGTGTGAACTTTTTGTCCATGCCCTTTTATAGGTTAGTTGCTTTCTTTTGGCTATATATACTATATAGGTAGATACAGAAGTTGGTAAGAATGTATGGCTAATTCAAATATGATGCATATATTTGTCTTGATGAAGTATATACCCACTGATGTTTTTCATTTAGTCTTTATGCCAATTTTCATTGAACAAAAGATATGAATTCTTCTGCAAAAAAAAAAAAAATTTCCCATGTTATTTTGTCCATGAATGCTGCTTTAAAAATAATTCTAGGGGCGCCTGGGTGGCTCGGTTGTTAAGCGTCTGCCTTCGGCTCAGGTCATGATCCCGGGGTCCTGGGATCGAGCCCCGCATCGGGCTCCCTGCTCTGTGGGAGGTCTGCTTCTCCCTCTCCCACTCCCCCTGCTTGTGTTCCCTCTTTTGCTGTGTCTCTCTCTCTCAAATAAATAAACAAAATCTTTAAAAAAAATAAAAATAATTCTAAAAGATAGGCAAAACACTGTAAGCAGTTAAAAATGGAAACTAATACAAAAACTCTGAAGTTTATAGTATTCTGCTCTACCATGAATTCAAATTTCTATGCATGATCAATAGAAACCATCAGTAGACAGCTGCTCTAGCCTACAATTTTTAAATGAAATACTGTTGTAGCAATGGTACTGGCTTAAGAAAAATCAATATGTTTGAATATATGGCGTTAAAATGGCTACTATTTCATAAATGTTAAAGCCAATAAAGTACCCATAAAAAGCTCAGTGTTATATAAAGTGTATATAAATTTATGATGATGGATCTGCAGTGCCTTCAAAGGAAACACAAATGTACTACTTAAATGGAATGAGTCTTGTATACTATATTCTAGAATGTCTGAGCTTTCTTTGATTTGTTATTATAGGAGTAATGTTAATTAAGGCCCATAACAACATATGATAGAATGGAAGATTTGTTCATCTGAATGACTCTAAATTCATGAGTAATCCTTTACCCATGACTTGAAATCAACATCCTTGCACGAACTTACTTTTCAGCCACATTATCTGCAGTTGCAAGAAATAACACATCTAACTTGGGAAGCTTATTCTTTATAAAAGTCCTCCAAACAGTACCAAAATATTCTCCTAGCAATATTGTTTTCCCTTGCTAGAATGCATTTTTGTTGAGTCCATTTGTAGATTGTGCATCATTGGTGACATAAATTTCATCCTAAGAACTATAGACTGACAGTTACATGTGCCCTGGGTACCCTAGTTAAAGCAAAACTCCCTAACCTTGACTTGTCCTGATATCCTCTCCTTGCTTGTGTTTCCTTTCTACCCATATTATAACTGTATCATTATATATTTGTTTGTTTACATAAAACTTGCCTTGCTCACTGGAATATAAACTCCTCTGGAGCAGAGATTTGGGTTATTTTTTTATTTTTTATTTTTTTTAAGATTTTATTTATTTGTTTGACAGAGAGAGACACAGCGAGAAAGGGACACAAGCAAGGGGAGGGTCAGAGGGAGAAGCAAGCTCCCCGCTGAGCAGGGAGCCCGATGCGGGGCTCGATCCCAGGATCCTGGGACCATGACCTGAGCCAAAGGCAGACGCTTCACAACTGAGCCACCCTGGCACCCCAAGACTTGGTTTTGTTCCTCTTCTCTCCTCAGTGCATAAAACAGTGCCTGGTGCATAGTAATCACTCTATAAATATTTGTTGAATGAATGAATAAATTATATAAATATCTCCAAAGTGGGACCAATTAATAGTGTTTGGTCTAAAGGAATCAAATAATTTAACACTAATAGATGTACTTATGATAGGAGAGTTTTCCTATCTTTCTGTGGATACAGTTTTGTTGTGAATGAACACAGGACATAGTTTGGATATTAGCCTGAATTCAGATCCTTATACAGCTGTTTAGTTACTCTGGTTCAGAGCAAGTCAGTAGTATCTCTGGTTCTCATATTCATCTGTAAATTAAAGATACTATTCTCTGGATTGTTGTGAAGTTAAGTAAAATAATATTTACAAAAGTGTAGAATTGGTAGGTTATAATCATATGTAAATTCTGTCCCTTTTCATTTATGAATGAAATTCCATAGACATCAATTTTTAATATCTCTAGGACAAGTCAAAAGCTAATTTATTATTTAATGAGAAAGGTATAGCATATGGAGTCTTCTCTAGAAGTTTGTAAAAATTAAAAATAAAATTATTAGACATGGGAATTAATATCAAAACCTAAAAGGAAAAGAAAAAAATGCATTTAGTTTAACAATATTTTGACATCATAAGTCATGCAAAAATCAGTCCAGACTGCCTTTGAATGTTAATAGGAGAAAACATGCTATTTGCGAGAAACCCATGAGAAACTTGACTATATCAAGAGGTTAAAACGCACTTTAATTTTATTCTAGTTGGCCAGGTACCTCAACCAAATTATAACTTCATATCTTAATAAATATCTCTATTTCTGATATATTAGTTCACTTTCTCTCTTTTTAATTGCATTTTGGATTACCAGAGTGATAAGCAATGCATCTTAATAAATCTAAAATAGCTTGTTAAATGTTTGAAATCAGGTACTTATTCTTACTGATTTGTATCATCCACTAACCAATTCAATGTATTAAATAACATGTGTTTAGAAAATATTTCTTGGATTGGTGATAATATTACAAAATTTATTGCATTTATAAGTCAAAGGACATTCATCCATTCATAAATATAATTTAATAGAATATGAAAATATATCATATTATTATGTTATATGTAATATACAGCATATATTATACTACATATTTATATATGTTATTGAACTCATTTCCTGTCCTCAAAATTCACTCATTCAATAAAGTGAAAAAAATAGAAAAAATAAAATCCTTCAGCAAAATAAGGAAACTTCAAGTCACAAACTATGCAGAGTACAGGTCCAAATGTATAAAAACTAAGCTCCAACAATACCAGGCACTGAGAAATAATACATATTTCCTAAGACTTTCTGTAGGATAAAAATGTATTTAAAAGTAAGTGTGATATATGTAAAAGAACTATCCAATATTCATATAATTAGCAGAGCTAAAGTTGGCTATGAAAAAAGAGATTATTTCCCCAGAGGAGTGAACTTCAAATAGTTTTACAAAGAGCCCCAACTGGGCTCCTTGCTCAACGGGGAGTCTGCTTCTCCCTCTGCCTGCTGCTCCCGCTGCTTGTGTTCTCTCTCTCTGTCTGACAAATAAATGAAAAAAAATCTTTAAAAATATATATATAAAATAATAAAATAAACTGTGTACTTACTCAAACGTTTAAAAATTATGTAAATTTTTATTATAACTTTATATAATTGCAAATGATGTAATTTGTTTTTTTATAACCGTTACATCATTTCTAAAATATATCTAAATGTCACATGACTACGTGTATTGTAAGGTCTAAAACTTCATGTAGCGCTTTGACATCTTTGAGCTTCATAGGGCCACTGAATCCCTCTGCTCTCATCAGATATGTCCCCCAGCCTGCAGAAAATGCTCCTTAATTGCTAGTTCCCTTATCAGCCAAAAACTACTACAAATACGTAGCTAGAAGCTGAAACTTACACAGGCCATGTAGCCATTCTGGTAAAGTATCTCCTTGGTTTCCTAGAAAAACACTTCTACTAACTAAAAATATTAGTCATCACTAAAGTAAATATTTGATGAGAAAGCATCAAGGGGTTAATTCTAATATGAAGCCTAAAATGTCATATGTTTTCTTGACATCTTTGAGCCTCGTGGGGCCCCCTACCTGTGAGTTCCTGTGCTTTCACCAGAGAGGTCCTTCACTCGGTGGGAATGGCTCCGCATCTGGCTAGTCCCAATCAGCTGGACCAACTGCACTCCTCCAGTCCTCAATCTAATGGTTTTCACTTCTCTGCCAGAGAAGGTGGCACCTCACCTTCTTGTCACTGCAAAGGCTGCTTTCCACAGCCCCTCCTTGTTCTCTGAGCTCCAAAATGCTACCCTTGTGTGGTCTTACATGGTATGCAATATCTACCTCTCGCAGGTTGTGAGTTTATATCACTAATAATCTGCTGTCAATTTCATCTATCCCATGTTGGGTGCTGGGTGTTTGGTCATTTCACACAATGTAAAGCAGAGATACTTCTCTCACCAATAGGATGAATAAGAGGTGATAAGAATATTAAGTATCCATTATCATCAATTTTAAAAATATGAAAAACTTTTCTTTAATAGTCAAAAATTATCATTCCCTTTCTTTCTTAAAATTTTATTTCTGCCATACTAACCACACATCTGAAAAGTTATTGAAATATTGTGTACTTGATAAAATTTATACACAAATCATTTACTTCTTGATATAAAGCAAAGAACAAACAAATAAGCAAAAATATCTCCATGCCTATAAATGCATATTTAAACACATATATAGAGTATACATTAAAACGTTCTTTAAAAATCTATATTATATAACAAAGACAAGATAATAGGGTAGGCATAACAAGAAATGCCAATATAAAGAAAAATATAAAAACCTCACTTAGAGTTTCAATAAAGAAGACTGGAGTATATGAAGAAATTTTTGCCAAATAAGGGAAAAATCCTCACCCTACTTTATCATATTTTAAACATGTAAAGCTATGAAAATTAAGACATTATGGAACTGATGCAGAAACAGATCAGTAGAATTAATAGATTTTCATGTCTGTCAAAGCAGTAATGGGACAAGAGATTATTAAAATTATGGTGTTTAAAAAATTTAGTCGTTTGGAAAAGTAATTTAGACCTCGATCTTACATCTTACACTATAATAAATTTTGTATATACTGAAGATTTACAAAACAACACTATTTCTAGAATAAAACACAGATCAATACCTACATAATAGTGTGCTGTGTAAAGATTTTCTGTGCTTGGGCCCAGGGGCATTATGAAAAAAGAAAAACATTAATAACTTTTACAAAATAAAAATTAAGAAAAGTTCTTTATGGGAAAATATCTTAAAATTTAAGTGAAACTTAAGCTAAAAGTGATATCTGACAGGTGGTAAAACTATTTTATATTTTCTCCATTAAACACAAATTAATATGAAGATAAGTAAATATCTCAACTGAAATAGAGATTATAGACACAAATATCTTAAGAAGTGGCATACAAATAGGAATAAATTATCATATTTATTGTTAAAAAAGCTTAAAAAGAAAGAATTTAAGATGACTGGGAATAAAATAATAATAAATATGGCCATTTTGAATTCTTCTAAGCTCAAAGTTTCTAGGAATCTAGGTAGCTAGCTAACTCTACTTTTTTAACTGCATGAAGCATTTTATTTTATATACATAAAGTTTGCCTTGCAAAAGAAAAAATATGGTTTTCTTTATTTTTATTATGTTCAGTTAGCCACTGTATAATACATCATTAGTTTTTGATGTAGTGTTCAAAGATTCATTAGTTACGTATAACACCCAGTGCACATCATGACATGTGCCCTCCTTAAAACCCATCACTCTGTTGGGGCACCTGGGTGGCTCAGTTGGTTAAGCGACTGCCTTCGGCTCAGGTCATGATCCTGGAGTCCTGGGATCGAGTCCCGCATCGGGCTCCCTGCTCAGCGAGGAGCCTGCTTCTCCCTCTAACCCTCCCCCCTCTCATGTACTCTCTCTCTCTCTCATTCTTGCTCTCTCAAATAAATAAATCTTTAAAAAAAAAAAAAACCCATCACTCTGTTACCCTTCCCCCAGCCTCTCCCTTCCTTTTGATCCATATCCTCTAAATACAAACCAGGATTATTATTCTGAAGTAGAAGTCAGAAAGACACTGTGTACATAAATAAGTGGGGAAATTTTTTAGAGAGTTTATAAATAGCTTTAAATAAGCAATTATTTATATCAGCTATATCCAATAAAAATAAATGTCAGTGGTACTAATAAGTACAAAAATGATAGGCTTTGGGTCGCAATTACGATTTTTCTTGAAAAGTTGAGATAGATTTTTAGTGAGATATCTTTTAGGTCCAAGCTAACTCTTACGTGTTAATCACTTTGAAATTCTTAATATCTAGGATTTTCATCTTCATATATAATGTAGCTCTGGTGTCATTTGGGATCATAGCATTTTGTTTCATAGCTTATCATAGAACTCAATTCATGTTTTTGGTGGCCAGTTTCTAACAGTGATTGTCACTCTTCTCAATTCAAGATCTTACCAAGATACTTATTCCCTCCTTATTCTAAACACTGATACCATAAAAATGCCCCCAAATAATGTACATATATAATAACATATCTCAACATCATAGATACTAAGGATCATGGTGGGGCACAAGAAATATGCATCAAAATATTAGTTGCTTCTTCTAGTCTTTTCATGTAATTGAATTCCAAAATTCTCTACTTTGGGGTGATGGAGATGCAAACAAATATAAAGCATAAGTTCATTTGCATTTATAGAGATTGTGATTTTGAGCCAAAATGAAGGCAAATGCAAATAAGATGAGGATTAATATGGTTTTTACCAAAAAAAAGAAAAGAAAAGAACTCAAAGTAGAGCTGGGAACATAGGTATAGAAGACAGGCTCTAAAATCACTCCAATTATTCTAACCCAATATTCACTTCCTTGTGTAATCATCTCCTCTTGAGTGTGGGTTGGAGAATTGCTTCTAACCCAGAGAGTACATCATTGGTAATGAGATGATAATGTTGCATAAGATTATAACTTCCATCATGCTAGAAGACTCTCTTCCTTGTTGGCTTTAATGAAGCAAGTTGCCATGTAGGGGAGGTCTACATGGCAAGTAGCTGAAAGTGGCCTCCAGCCAAAAGCCAGATAGGAGGTGCTGAGTCCAATAGCCCAAAAGGAACTGACCCATGCCGACAACCACTTACATGAATTTGGAAAAAAACCCTTCCTGGTTGTACTTTCTCTCAGACTCCAATCCTGGTCAATGGCTTAATGGCAGCCCTGTGAAGAGTGATGATATAAATGGGTCTTCTTGAATTTTTGACACACAGAAGTTGTGAGAAAATAAATGGGTAGGTTTCAAGCCAGTAAATTTGTGGTGATTTGTTATGCAGCAATAGATAAGTAATACAATGGGTATACCTGGAGGAGGAGCAAGATGGCCAAGGAGTAGGAGACCTAGATAGGTATCAAATCATTCCGAACACCTACAAACTCAACAGGAGATCCAAGAAAAGAATAGCAACAACTCCATGAACAGAAAAGCGACCAGTTTCTGGAAGGTAGGATGTGCAGAGAAGTGAATCCGAGGTGATAGTCAGGAAGATAGACCACGGGGGGAGGGAGCCTCCGTCAGCCACTAGCGGCAAGTGATAGAGAAGTGGACCACAAAATTAGAACTTTTAGCAGTCTGCTCTGCTGAGGGACATCGCTCCTGTGGCTTAAGTTGGGGGGGGGTGGAAACCTTGCTGGGACAGTGTGGTCTCAGGACCATCAGGGTCACAGAAAGACCGGGGGTGCCTGAGTGTGGCAGAGTTCCCAGGGAGCAGAGCAGGGAAGCCAGCTGCAGAGATGGAGCCGAGGAGTGGGCTCACAGCTCAGGGTTATAATAAACCATGATCCATGGCAGAGTTGAGCCACTGCTCTTCCAGCAGGGACCCAACAAGCAGCAGATCCAGGGAGACTCCCCTTCCTCCCCTGGAAGGAGCAGTGCAGGAGTGCACCACAGGAATCTGCTGGGTTTGGAGACTCCAAAGGGGTCATGTGCCAGAAATAGAAATGCTCGGTCACAGGACGGGTGAGCACGGAGTGTGGCCAGAGACCGAGGAGACAGGAGTGATTGACAGCTTTTCTCTGGAGGCACACTAAGGAGTGGGGCCTCGAGTTCTCAGCTCCTCTGGGGTGGAGACTGGGAGGCTGCCATTTTCTCTCTCGTCCTCCAAAGCTGTACAGAAAGCTTGCAGGGAACAAAAGCTACCAAGAGCAAACCCAAACAGATGACTTAAACTGGCCCCCGGCAAGGGCGGAGCAATTCCGCCTCCGGCAAAGGCATTTGGGAACCACGACAACAGGCCCCTCCCACAGAAGATCAGCAAGAACAGCTCGCCAAGACCAAGTTTACCGATCAATGAGAACGGAGGAGACCTCCAGCACTAGGGGAATACAGCACATAGAATTCATGGTTTTCTTCCCCCTGATTCTTTAGTCTTTCAAAGTTAATTTTTTTAATTTTCTTTTTCTGTTGGTTTTTTTTAATCTTTCTTTTTCTCTTTTTCAACCAACATCTTATCAATCACTTTTTAAAAAATCTTTTTTATTTTTCATTTTTAGGGTCATATTCACAGTAGTTAACCTTATTTTTGGTATATACATACATACCAATATATATATATATATATAGTTCTTTCTTTAAAATTTTGGGATACACTTTTTTCTAACAGACCAAAATATACCCTAAATCTCTAGTGTATGGCTTTGTTCTAGTCTCCTGCCTGATCACATTTTCTCCTTTTTTTTTTTTTTAATTTCTCGTCTTTCTTTTTTCAACCAATTTATTATCTTATCAATTCCTTCTATAAAATCTTCTATAATTTTCATCTTTACAGTCATATTCCATCCCTTCATCATATTTACCCTTATTTTTGTACATATATGTTTTTCTTTCTTTAAAAATTTTTGGGAGGCGGTTTATTCTAACAGACCAAAATATGCCCAAAACCTAGTGTGTGGCACTGGTCTATTCATCAGCCTGATCATATTTGATCATATTCTTTTTTTTTATCTTTTTCTTTTTCTTTTTTTTCTTTTTTTGCTTTTCCATTTTCTTTTCTTCCTTTTCTTTTCCCCCGGTTTCAGATCTCTTCTGATTTGTTTAGTGTATATTTTTCTGGGGTCGTTGTTACCCTGTTAGCACTTTGTTCTCTCATTCATCTGTTCTCTGGACAAAATGACAAGATGGAAGAAATCACCTTAAGAAAAAGAACAAGAGGCAGCACCAACTGCCAGGGACCTAATCAATACTGACATTAGTAAGATGTTGGAATTGGAGTTCATAATGATAATTATAAAGATACTAGCTGGGCTTGAGAAAAGCATGGATGATACTAGAGAAATGCTCTCTGGAGAAATAAGAGAACTAAAATCTAACCAAGTTGAAATTAAAAAGGCTATTAAAGAGGTGCAATCAAAAATGGAGGCTCTAACTGCTAGGATAAATGAGGCAGAAGACAGAATTAGTGATATAGAAGACCAAATGATGGAAAATAAAGAAGCTGAGAAAAAGAGTGCTAAACAACTACTGGATCATGAGGCAGAATTTGAGAGATAAGTGATACCATAAGATGAAACAATATTAGAATAATTGAGATCCCAGAAGAAGAAAGAGACAGAGAGGGGCAGAAAGTATCATGGAGCAAATTATAGCAGAGAACGTCCTTAATTTGGGGAAGGAAACAGGCATCAAAATCCAGGAGGCACAGAGAACCTCCCTCAAAATGAATAAAAAATAGGTCAACACCCCATCTAATAGTAAAACTTATGAGTCTCAGAGACAAAGAGAAAATCCTGAAAGCAGCTCAGGACAAGAGGTCTGTAACTTACAATGGTAGAAACATTAGATTGGCAACAGACTTATCCACAGAGACCTGCAGGCCAGAAAGGACTGGCATGATACCTTCAGAGAGTTAAACGAGAAAAATATGCAGCCAAGAATACTATATCCAGCTAGGCTGTCATTGAAAATAGAATGAGATAAAAAGCTTCCAGGACAAACAATAACTAAAGGAATTTGCAAACACAAAACCAGCCCTACAAGAAATATTGAAAGGGGTTCTCTAAGCAAAGAGAGAGCCTAAAGTAATATACACCAGAAAGAAACACAGACAATATACAGTAACAGTCACCTTACAGGCAATACAGTGGCACTAAATTCATATCTTTCAATAGTTACCCTGAATGTAAATGGGCTAAATGCCCCAAACAAAAGACACAGGGTATCAGATTGGATAAAAACACAAGACTCATCCATATGCTGTCTGCAAGAGACTCATTTTAGACCCAAAGACACCCCCACATTGAGAGTGAGGTGGTGGAAAACAATTTACCACGCTGATGGACACCAAAAAAAAAGCTGGGGTGGCAATACTTATATTGGACAAATTAGATTTTAAATGAAAGTCTATAATAAGAGATGAGGAAGGACACTATATCATACTTAAAGGGTCTATCCAACAAGAAGATCTAACAATTGTAAATATCTATGCCCCTAACATGGGAGCAGCCGATTATATAAGCCAATACATAACAAAATCAAAGAAACACACTGACAACCATACAATAATAGTAGGGGACTTTAATACCCCCTCAGTGAAATGGATAAATGATCTAAGCAAAAGATCAACAAGGAAATAAAGACTTTAAATGATACACTGGACCAAATGGACTTCACAGGTATATTCAGGACGTTCCATCCCAAAGCAACGGAATACCCATTCTTCTCTAGTGCCCATGGAACATTCTCCAGAATAGATCACATCCTAGGTCACAAATCAGTTCTTAACTGGTACCAAAAGATTGGGATCATTCCCTGCATATTTTAGGACCACAATGCTTTGAAACGAGAACTCAATCACAAGAGGAAAGTCGGAAAGAACTCAAATACATGGAGGCTAAAGAGCATCTTACTAAAGAATGAATGGGTCAACGAGGAAATTAAAGAAGAATTAAAAATTCATGGAAACCAATGAAAATGAAAACACAGCTGTTCAAAATCTTTGGGAAACAGCAACGGCAGTCCTAAGAGGAAAGTATATAGCTATACAAGCCTTTATCAGGAAACAAAAAAGGTCTCAAATGCACAACCTAACCGTACACCTAAAAGAGCTGGAGAAAGAACAGCAAATAAAGCCTAAAACCAGCAGGAGAAGATAAATAATTAAGATCAGAGCAGAAATCAGGAAATAGAAACCAAAAGTACAGTAGAACAGATCAATGAAACTAGGAGCTGGTTCTCTGAAAGAATTAACAAGATTGATAAACCCCTGGCCAGACTTATCAAAAGGAAAAGAGAAATGACCCAAATCAACAAAATCATGAATGAAAGAGGAGAGATCACAACCAACACGAAAGAAATACAAACAATTATAAGAACATATTATGAACAACTCTATGCCAGCAAATGAGATAATCTGGAAGAAAAGGGTACATTCCTAGAGATGTATCAACTACCAAAACTGAACCAGGAAGAAATAGAAAACCTGAACAGACCTATAACCACGAAGGAAATTGAAGCAGTCACCAAAAATCTCCTAAAAAACAAGAGCCCAGGGTCAGATGGCTTCCCAGGGGAATTCTACCAAACATTTAAAGAAGAATTAATACCTATTCTCCTGAAACTGTTCCAAAAAATAGAAATGGAAGGAAAACTTCCAAACTCCTTTTACAAGGCCAGCATTACCTTGATCCCAAAACCAGACAAAGGCCCCAAACAAAAAGAATTACAGACCAATATCCCTGATGAACATGGATGCAAAAATTCTCACCAAAATACTAGCCAATTGGATCCAACAGTACTTAAAAGGATTATTCATCACGACCAAGTGGGATTTATTCCTGGGCTGCAAGGTTGGTTCAACAACCGTAAATCAATCAATGTGGAAGAAGAAGAACCATATGATCCTCTCAATAGATGCAGAAAAAGTATTTGACAAAGTACAGCATCCTTTCTTGATCAAACTCTTCATGGTATAGGGATAGAGGGTACATACCTCAATACCATAAAAGCCATCTATGAAAAACCCACAGCAAATATCATTCTCAGTGGGGAAAAATTGAGAGCTTTCCCCCTAAGGTCAGGAACATGGCAGGGATGTCCACTATCACCACTGCTATTCAACATAGTATTAGAAGTCCTAGCCACAGCAATCAGACAACAAAAAGAAATAAAAGGCATCCGAATCGGCAAAGAGGAAGTCAAACTCTCACTCTTTGCAGATGATATGATACTTTACGTGGAAAACCCAAAAGACTCCACCCCAAAACTGCTAAAACTCATACAGGAATTCAGTAAGGTGGCATAAAATCATAAAATCAATGCACAGAAATCAGTGACATTTCTATACACCAACAACAAGACAGAAGAAAGAGAAATTAAGGAGTCGATCCCAATTACAATTGCACTCAAAACCATAAGATACCTAGGAATAAATCTAACCAAAGAGGCAAAGAATCTGTACTCAGAAAACTATAAAATACTCATGAAAGAAATTGAGGAAGACACAAAGAAATGGAAAAACGTTCCATGCTCATGGGTTGGAAGAACAAATACTGTGAAGATGTCAATGCTACCTAGAGCAATCCACACATTCAGTGCAATCCCTATCAAAATACCATCCACTTTTTTCAAAGAAATGGAACAAATAATCCTAAAATTTGTAGGGAACCAGAAAAGACCCTGAAGAGCCAGAGGAATGTTAAAAAGAAAAGCAAAGCTGGTGGCATCACAATTCCAGACTTCAAGCTCTATTACAAAGCTGTCATCATCAAGACAGTACGGTACTGGCACAAAAACAGACACATAGATCAATGGAACAGAATAGAGAGCCCAGAAATGGACCCTCAACTCTATGGTCAACTAATCTTTGACAAAGCAGGAAAGAATGTCCCATGGAAAAAAGACAGTCTCTTCAACAAATGGTGTTGGGCAATTTGGACAGCCACATGCAGAAGAATGAAACTGGACCATTTCCTTACACCACACACAAAAATAGACTCCAAATGGTTGAAAGACCTAAACGTGAGACAGGAGTCCATCAAAATCCTAAAGGAGAACACAGGCAGCAACCTCTTCGACCTCAGCCGCAGCAAAGTCTCCCTAGGAACATCGTCAAAGGCAAGGGAAGCAAGGGCAAAAATGAACTATTGGGACTTCATCAAGATAAAAAGCTTTTGCACAGCCAAAGAAACAGTCAACAAAACCAAAAGACAACCGACAGAATGGGAGAAGATATTTGCAAATGACATAGCAGATAAAGGGCTAGTATCCAAAGCCTATAAAGAACTTATGAAACTCAACACCCCAGAAACAAAAAACCCAATCAAGAAATGGGCCGAAGACATGAACAGACATTTTTCCAAAGAAGATATCCAAATGGCCAACAGACACATGAGAGAGTGCTCAGTATCGCTCAGCATCAGGGAAATCCAAATCAAAACCTCAGTGAGCTACCACCTCACACCAGTCAGAATGGCTAAAATTAACAAGTCAGGAAATGACAGATGTTGGCAGGGAAGTGGAGAAAGCAGAACCCTTCTACACTCTTGGTGGGAATGCAAGCTGGTGCAGCCACTCTGGAAACCAGTATGGAGGTTCCTCAAAAAGTTGAAAATAGAGCTACGCTATGACCCAGCAATTGCACTACTGCGTATTTACCCCAAAATACAAATGTAGCGATCCAAAGGTGTATGGCACCCCGCTTTATAGCAACAATGTCTGCAATAGCCAAACTATGGAAAGAGCCAAGATGTCCATCATCAGATGAATGGATAAAGAAGATGTGGTATATATTCAATGGAATATTATGCAGCCATTAAAAAAAAAGAACCCAAAATCTTGCCATTTGCAACAATGCAGATGGAACTAGAGGGTATTAGGCTAACCGAAATAAGTCAATCAGAGAAAGACATGTATCATATGATCTCACTGTTATGAAGAATTCTTAATCTCAGGAAACAAACTGAAGTTTGCTGGAGTGGTGGGGGGTGGGAGGGATGGGGTGGCTGGGTGATAGACATGGGGGAGGCTATGTGCTATGGTGAGCGCTGTGAATTGTGTAAGACTGTTGAATCACAGACCTGTACCTCTGAAACAAAAAATACATTTTATGTTAAAAATAAAAAGAAGATAGTAGGAAGGGAAAAACGAAGGGGGGGGAATTGGTGGGGGAGATGAACCATGAGAGACTATGGACTCTGAGAAACAAACTGAGGGTTCTAGAGGGGAGGGGGGTGGGGGGATGGGTTAGCCTGGTGATGGGTATTAAGGAGGACACTTTCTGCATGGAGCACTGGGTGTTATACCCGGACAATGAATCATGGAACACACTACATCAAAAACTAATGATGTAATGTATGGTGATTAACATAACATAATAAAATAAAATTTAAAAAACAAAAAATAAGGGGTATACCTACTTAAAAATCTTTGGACTTCAGATAACTCCCCTGAAACTTAGTTATTATTTTCACAGGCTATGAATTTACAGAAAATAATATACACTTAACCTAGATAATTGAAGTCTTTATAAAAGAGGAACGTGTGTTCTAGAACTTACAGAATTATTCTGTGGAGGAAAAAGAAATAGCGTTAGCAAAAAATAACAGTGAAAATGTGGAAAGAAAGTGTGAACCAAGTTGATGTAAGAAATTGACTCACTGTAAAGCTATATATACATATGTTTTATATATATATAAATATATATATATACACACACACACACACATAAAAATAGTGAAAAGTCATGCATCAGTATATTACAAAATCATAAATACTATGGCATATGTATCCTAGTGGCAACCATTTCCTATTCTTTCCTTCCACTCAAAGCATTATTTCGATATTAAATATTTGTTCAAAACCCAGCATGCCATCTACCATTGCAAAATCACCACAAAATCAATCACCAAGAATGGAGAAGGGTTGATTTGAGAATACAAAGATAATCATGTATGGTTGCGCGCACGCGCGCGCACACACACACACACACACACACACACACACACACACACACAAACACACATACACAAAGATGGAAGTAAGATATTGATGAGAATACTTCAGCGTTCTGGCTGAATCGCAGATCATATGTATCAGAGGAAGAGGAGAAGCTCCCCTTCCTTGTGACATTGCTATGCTAGACTCTTTTCAGAAAACACATACTCATCAATACTTTCAATTAAATCTTATGAAACTGCCATTTTCAGGTTAAAAATACTCAAATACAGATGGGTATGTTTCCATTTCATATTTCAGTTGCTTCTGAGCATGTCTTCAATAGAAACTGTAACTTACTTTAATCAGAGAGAAATAAAGAATAATTCGTGGGAAAGTCTCTCCATATTCCAAACTTAACTTCAAGAAACAATTGAAAAAATGGAAATCTGGGTCCGTTTAAGTTTGCATGATCATAAACTCTTACTACATTCTATGTTCTTCCTTTTCAGAGGATACACAAATCTAAAACTGCTGTTACTGGATGCTTTCAAGATGACCTGTTTTTACTGATACTTGGCTCATTAGAAAAAAATATAGTACAAATAGATGAAATAATGCTTATTTACTCTTTGATAAAAATTTACTAGCAAAAGAGATTTAAAATAATTTTACTTTTTCCACTGCTAGTTAAATTTAATTTCATGCTTACACAAATGAAAGCAAGAGAGCCTAATTCTACCTCCAGAAGTAGAAAAACACATTTGTACCCATTGTTTTAATTTCCTATTGTTAAATAATGTAAGTCAGTTGGCTACTAAGTAATGCTTTAGAGAGGCACATTTGAGACCATTTCTCTTATTCTTCCTTTCACAGTAGTAACTCTGTGTTTGATTTAATTTAGTTTGCTTATAATTAAAAAACAAATCTCCTGTACTTAATTACTTTTGTTCTCAGATTCCTCCTCTTAAGTAATTGTGTAATCAGTGATCAAGTGTACCAGGCTTTTAGAACAGTTTGATGTTTATAGGGTATTTGTAGCACCTCATTTGGTGAGCTGGTCTGAATGAAGATAATAGGGTTGGTATTAGTTGAATGCAGCTCTGGATCAATGCTTTCAATTTATTTTAAGGACTATAACCCTGGCTATTACACATAATTGCCCCCACCCATCGGAAAGAAGTACATACTACATTTCAAAGCATAGAATGGGATCCCTTTTTATCTGAACAATGCTTTCAAGAAAGAATTGAGATCCAGGTATTTGGAAAGGCTTACACTTTTCAACTGTGGCCATGGAAAAGTATGATTGGAAGCCAGGAAAGATTCTCCTCGTCCTTCAGATTGAGGATGCTGCAAACCAGGAAATTATCAAAAATATAGGATACGTTTACCTCTTGGCAGAAGAAAACATCGTTTAGCTCGACTTTCCTATACCTATGTTACATATAAATAAATGTTGTGCTGCTATACTTTCAAAGCACTTATTTTTAAGTGAGTGTGAAATCTCCAATTTTTTTGTCATTTTTTAAAATTTTATTTATTTCATCATGATAAGTGTACTCCTTAATCCCCCTCCCCTATTTCCCCCACCGCCCCCCACACCCGCTCTGGTAACCATCAGTTTTTTTCTCTATAGTTAAGAGTCTGTTTCTTGGTTTCTCTCTCTCTCTCTTTTCCTTTGCTCTTTTGTTTTGATACTCAAATATTTTAAATAGCTGATAATTTTTTTCAAAATTAAAAAAAAAGGTAAAGAAAAGAAGAAAGGAGGAGGACTGAGATAAAACACCTGCATGCCAAGTTCAGCTCACCAAGCAAAAGTTGAGACAGGTCGTCTAAAGTAGGGATAACAAACGTCAGTTCTGCTAACACGGATGTCCTATAAGTAAAGCTCTTTAGAGTTCCTTTGTTTTGTTTTTAGAAAGTAAACAACAACATATTTACCTTTAATAGGAAATTCTGGTGACATTTTTATTAGAATCTTCAGCTACTTTCTTGGCTCAAGATCTGTCACCACTAGTTTTCCTTGTGAGCCCAGGTTAGTGATGTCAATGCCGGGAATAAATACAAACGAGCAAGCAAAACAAAATCTTTCTCCAATACACAAGAGTTTGTTTCCTATTCACATAAGAAGCAGAGAATCATTCCTCTTTAAAAGTTCTAATTGAAAACCTCTTCAGGATACTGGATGCCAACTTACTAGTGTTTCCATGTCTTATTTTGAGATGTCATTCTCAAAGCATTTGTGTTTTTAAAGAAATCATTTTTTAATTCTTAAAAAAATCTTTATCTGAATTTTTCGGTTCCTTTTAGTAGTCAGATTACACACACACACACACACACACACACACACAAACACACACACACAAGAAAGCCAGCAAAGCATTTAGATCAATTTTCTAATATTGCACCACATTCTATTAAGTGGCACTAATTGCATTGGGAATGAAAATTAATCGAGAAGCTCTCACTATCTTTGTATAGCTACTTGAACTTACACGTTATCTTTGGAGTTCATTCTAAGTGAGCAGTTTTTTCACAGTGTCTTCACAATCCATGACCTAATATGAACAAATGTATGTGTAATTTGCCAGTGCCTCACCACTGAAATGCTGTGATTCAATGTAGCCAAAGTACATAAAAATGACAATATAGTTATTTCCCAATTATCCCACAGCAGCAGAGTAACCAGTGTCTCAATATAAAGTGTAATTGATTCCTAATTGCCGTACTTTCACAGAAAGGCCACAGTCCATAACTTCATTAAATAGTGAAAACACAAATAACTATTCATAAGGAAAGAATTAGCATATGCTATATGCTTATTTACTTTCTAATCTGTAAATGTTTTAGATTCTGGTCTGTGGAAAGGCTGCACAGTCTGCGATATGTCATTCAGATGTTCCTCAGGGAACACGAAATTTGCCTAGTGATGTTCATTTAGGAGGGGGAGATAAAATATTGACTATTTGGTATTTGACGTGCTCTAGAGGGCTTGGCCCAATTCCTAGGCCATTTCCAATACAGAGATATAGAAGAACAAATATCCAAGTCTGTGAATTGAGGGCACCTTCACTGTTACATACACTAAGGCTTGTTAGGGCTTCTATAAAGGATAGGAAAGAAGAAATGATAAAATGATGGAGCGTAAGGGAATAAGATCTATCTACTGCCTAATGTGAAAAATGAATGAAGAGTGTAGGTTGGAATCGTGAGTGTTACTCAGATACTATTCTAGAAGGATCCTTGAGATAAAGGGAAGGGCAACCTATATCTGTATATTATGAAAAAATGAGCAAACAAAATAGAAGCCATACAAAAAGAATATAATTAGTCTTGCTACAAAATATTTGCATGAAGTTTCCAAATGTTGACTTTTAACAGTGCTAGAGTTGATTTTCCTACCTTCACAGCGCCCTATTATAGAACTTCATAAAGATGCTATGTTTGGTTACAAAAAACTTAGCAAAATGGTTCAGATGATCTGGAAGTGTTAACCTACAATGTAATTTAAAATATTTATATTATGGACTATTGGAATGATGGTAATAAAATATACTTGCTGGGTGGAAATAACCAGCATTTTAATGTATAGCTGCTCTAATTGTGATGTACTCCCTAAAGTAAACTTCTCACATATGAAAATATGTCATTGACTAGAAATATTATATTCATGCACTGGTGATTTTTTTGAGATTCTGGCTGTCCCTATATATCACATAAAATTGTACAAGGAAAGACAAATATACTGTAAACTCAGTAATACATGTATCTGCTATATTGAATTAAATACATGCTAGACAAGAAACAGGCTCATCTGCTTTTCCCATGTTCTTTCCATGATATGGTAATTAAGGAAATAAGCATTAAGAAGGCATGTAGCGGATACTTTTGGTGTCCTGTCCAAATTTCCTTAGCACACACTTTGCAGGCTAGTGTCTTCAAACCCCCAGCTACTGGTTTGGATTAGCAAGTAAAAACTCAGAGCAACCTCTCTCTCTGAAGAATTCTCCTTGGTGCCTTCATATAGGAGACTATGAATCTTCCTGCCTAGTAGATCTTGGCCAAAGACTGAATGCCAGACCCATTGTCACAGGAGTGGATAACACTGTAGTCTAATTTGTGCTTCGGAATAAAGCTAGTTTCCAGCTAAGTTTTCGTTATTCCTTAGCTGTTTCTCCTGGCCTGTCCCAGCTCCCTCACTCCCCTTATCCTAAGTGTACTTCCCCAGTGAATAACGGTACAAGAATCCCCACTTCAGTCACTTCTAGGGAGTTCCCCCTAGGAGCGGGCTTGGTCCTAGAGTAAGGAGAGGTCCTAGAAGGGATGTTCTAAGAATGACATCTAGAGTTGGTTCATTTACTGACTGTACGACCTTGCATGTCCCATCATGATGGCAGATGAATGGGTCCTGTCTCACCATAGCTATAGTGAATTGGGATGGCAAATAGGTGGAAGCAAATATACTAGCTGATGCAATGTCTCCAGCATTTGAATAGTGTGAAGAAAAAAGAAAATGTAAGAACTTCAGAATTGCATGCTTGTTGCTAAGCACCACCGATACTCTGAAGAGAAAAGATGACAGGCTCATGGCTATTAATATCTTAAAACAAAGGTAGAGTTATAGGGCTTTCTTGACAGCATTTCAAAAGACTCTCACCTCCTGAAGTCCTAGGGCAGGACCATTAAAGTTTAAGCCCAGGACTTAACTGCAAGAGTGGAAGAACTTCAGAAAAGTTCTGAATTCTCAGCCTCAGCAAGTCTTCTATGCAAAGCTGGGGCCTGGTGTGGAAGTAACAAAACCCAGAGATTATGAAAGGAGAATCTGCGTTGGTGCATTTAAGAATCTTAAGTTCTGAGGTTCTTTTGAACTCTCAGGACCAACTCCAATTTCTTGGCAGATTGATCCCTTTTCCTAGCTGCTTGCTTCAAACAATGTAAGAACCTCAAATAAGGCAAGATTGTACAAAGCAATCTTTGCCCTCTTAAAAATAGGCTTCCAACTGCCCTCCTGTCCAACAGACTATTTTTTTCCAGTTTTATTGAGATACAATTGACATTGTGGAAGTTTAAGGTATACAATGTGATGATTTGACACACATATATATTTCAAAATGATTGCTGTAGTAAGGTTAGTTAGCACATCCATCACTTCACATGATTATCATTTTTGTGTGTTGTGAGAAAGTTCAAGATCTATTCTCTTAGCAACTTATAAATATACAGTTTAGTGTTGTTAGCTAGAGTCACCATACTGTATATTAGATCCTCAGAACTTATTCATCTTGTACCTGGAAGTTTGTACCCTTTAACTAACATTTCCCATTTCCTTATTTCCCAGTCCCTGGCAACCACTATCTTATTCTCTGTTTCTGGGAGTTCAGCCTTTTTAAATTGCACATACAACTGAGACACTTTAAACAGACTTAATTCAGGTAAAGTCTTGGTATAACTCAACTGGAAAATAGTGGACCTAATCAGGATGAAGAGGTTTTATATGTCAAAGGAGCTGCAGACTCTGGCTAATATGTGCCAGCAGGAAGTGGGGAGTAGGCCTGGAAGGAATCCTGAGGGTGCCAGCAGGTGGACAGAATGTAAAACTGGGTAAGAGAGTTTGTCCGCATTGGGGAACTCTCTGATGACCAAGAATTTAATACCCTCACAAAGGATGATCTGAATGCTTAGAAAATATGTTAGTTTTCATTAAATAAAGTAGAGATGCCGGAGCTGCCTTGGTATTATATTGGTAAATGAATAAAAAAGATCAGAAAAGTAGCACGCTACAGTGGGTTTACTCTATATGACCAGAGAAATCAGTATTCATCAGGGAACTGCAAACCACAATAAGATACATCTTATACCTGTTAGAATGGCTGTTGTCAAAAAAGACAAGAGATAATAATTCTGGTTGAGGTTGTGAGGAAAAGGGGACACTTACGCACTATTGGTGGGAATATAAATTGGTGCAGCCACTATATATATATATATATGTGTGTATATATATATATATATATATATATACACACACACTGTTGTTTTTAAAGATTCCACAAAAATTAAAAATAGAACTACCATATGATACAACAATCCCACATCTAGGTATTTATCTAAAGGAAATGAAAACAGGATATAGAAGAGGATCTGCACTCCTATGATAATGATATATATATAATATATAACATAATATATTATTATATTTATTATATAATATTATATTATACATATAATTCAGTCATAAAAAGAAGGAAATCCTTCCATTTGCAACAACATGGATGGATCTTGAGGGCATGATTCATAAGTGCATTAAGGCAGTCAGAGAAAAGACACACTGTATGATAACTCTTATATATGGAATCTAAAAACATCAAACTCATAGAAACAGAGAGTAGAATGGTGGTTGCCAGGATCTGAGTGGTGGGGAAATGGGAAGATGTTGGTCAAAGAGTACAACTTTCAGTTATAAGATGAGTAAGTTCCAGGGATCTAATGTACAACATGGTGACTATAGTCAGCTATGTTATAGTGTATACTTGAAAGTTGCTATGAGAGTAGAGCTTTAAGGTTCTCACCATAACAACAACAAAATGGTAATTATGTAAGGTGAAGGATGTGTTAACTAACCTTATTGTGGTAATAATTTCATTATATATGCCTATATCAAAACATCATGTTGTACCTCTTAAATTTACACAACGTTGTATGTCAATTATATTTCAATAAAGCTGGAAAAAATTGGAAAACTCAAAAGCTAATATATTCCTTGAGAGGGCCCAGAAAACAGCCCATTTACCAAAGTAGTAAGAAATATGTTGGTGACCAAAAAAAAGAAATATGTTGGTGAGGGGGAGCATCATCGTCTAAAGCTGAGGACTGGCTTCCTTAAAGGCAAGTGTTGGAAGCAGAACATGTAGATATGGAATGGAGAACCCTAGTATCGATACATAAACACATTACTGAGAACCCTAGTATCTATCTGTATACATACTGTATATGTGTGTGTGTTTATATATATGTGTATATACATATAAAATTTGTATACATACATATTTATACATATAAAATATATTTTAAAGTGTTTTGTAATGCATCTGAATTGACTCTGATATACAGAGATTCAAAGTACCATGCTGCTCCTCATTAAACTATGGGCATAGAAGTATTCAATAATAATGAATTTATAACCAACATCTACTTCATAATGTGTCCAGTAGGTCCACAGACCTATGTAGTACAACTCTCCCTGGTTCCTGAATGTACCATTGCCCCTGGCACACTAAGCTATTAACAAAACTCTCAGATTTTTTGTGCTCTATTACAATACAGCCCAGAAAGACCTGAACCATCTAGAAATTCTGCAAAGCATCACCTTGGTTCACTATATTAATGATATCATATTAATCAGATCTGTGAGCAATAATCATGAGAACTTATGATGATTCATAAAACGTGTGTGCTCAAGAGGTGAGAGATAAAGCACTACAAAGATTCAGGGGCTTATCACACTGATGATATTTTTAGGAGTACACTGGTCCAGGAATTTGGGATAGATACAACAAAGATAGATTTGTTGTAGATACAACATAAAGGACTAGTCATTGCATCTCATATCTTTTACCACTGAGAAAGAGGCATAATATTTGGTAGGCTTCTTTGGCATATTCTACATGTGGGACTATTGCTAGCATCAGCTTTACATAGAAGGCTGCAAGCTTCAAGTGGGTTTCGGAGCAAGAAAAGATTTGACAGCAGGTCCAGGCTGGGGGACAAGCAGCGCTATTACTTGGGCCACAGGACCTGACAGATCCCATCATACTGGAGGTATCTAAAGTAGAAAAAGGGACTGTCTTCTTCTCTTGAAATTTCCAGAAATAGGGTTGTCACATAGATCCTTAGGGTTCTGGAGCAAGGCCATGCCATCTCTGCTAGAGAACTATGTGCTCTACTGTATGTAACACGGAGCTCCTGGCATGCTAGTGAGCAAACTGAGCATTTAGGGCCGGCACATCGAGGGATCATGCCTTTAGAACTGCCCATGATACATCAGGACTGTCACATTCATCAAGTCATATAATTAGTCACCATAGAAACAAGTAGCCAAGTACTGTGGGTAGGTCAGAGAGATAAAATTGTGACCCCATTTCACTGTACTTTGGCTGCTATATGTGAAATACTGGAAATGTTAAGAGCCACTGGATACCTTTAGTTCTTCTAAGTTGGCTCTATTTATTACCACTTTAAAAATATCTATTATTTTACATTTTACACATTTATATAGGAATATCTCTTCATATATGTATGTGTGTGTGTGTGTGTGTACACAGTCATATATATATATACTAAATGAATAGTAAATTTAAGGTCCCAAATATATATTGTTCTCTTACTTTGTTTGATTGGGTAGATCATTCTATGCATCAGTTAAATTCCTTTCCAAACTTTAAAGAATATAATGCAATACTGTAATATTCAGTATTACTAGTCAGAAGTTCAAATCTCATCTGGTTGCCCTTTCCTTAAGAATAGCCTATGTTTTTATTTCTTTCTTTATTTTACTAGAAAGACTATCTTCTCAGAAGGATGTTTACCCTTAGAATCCAAAGAATAATATATATACATATATTTTTTTTCAATCTATTTTCCTCTAATCTTTTGCTTATATCTTGCCCCCACCATCTTTCTCCATGGTTCCTTAACTTCAACTACATGGATCTACCCTCTTGCTTCCACATGTTTTAACTTTTTACATCATATTTACTAATGTTTATCTTTTCCTCTGCCTTCTGAAAGATTTCTTCATGTTTAATATTCAGACTACATCCTTAATCTTCCATCCCATAAAGTCTATTATTTGGTCCGTTTGTTTAATACTTTTTTTTTATTTTTTAAAAGATTTTATGTATTTATTTGAGAGAGAGTGAGCGAGAGAGCATAAGCAGCGGGGGGGAAAGCAGGCTTCCCCTCTGAGCAGGGAGCTCCATCCCAGGACCCTGAGATCATGACCCGAGCCGAAGGCAGATGCTTAACTGACTGAGCCACCCAGGTGCCCGTTTAATATTTTAAATATTTTAATCATTTTTTTTTTAATTTCTAGGAACTCTTTATTCTCTGATTGCTCTTTCACAACAGCTGGTTGTTTTCTTAGAGATACAATGTCTCTTTGCATTTCTCAAGGGATACTAATTTGAATTTTTAATGCCCTCTTTTAGTGCCTGAATTATAATCTGTTTCTTTCAGGGTCATTTGGTCTGTGTACTCATTTTGGTCCATCTATTTCATGCTCATAGTTGCTTTCAAATTTCTAATGATTCTTAGTTCATATTTAGGAATGAAAGCTAGGTTAATTATGTGGTGTAAATTGCCTCTAGGTTATAAAAATATATTTCATAAAATGATCCCTCTCTTTAAGGAAATAACTGGCAACTCACTCTAAGCAATTTGAAGGGATTTGTTAACAGGTAGGCATCCCTAATTACTGCCCAGTCAGTGGACGGGCAGGCATACTAGGGATGCTCTCAATTGCTTTAGGAGGGCATTATGCTGGAATTGGATTAATGTAGTGAAAGTTACCTGGGCTGAGGTGTCTTCTTTTCTTTCTTTTCATTCTTCCTTTCTTTTTTTCTTTCTTTTCTTTCTTTCTTTCTTTCTTGACCCTCACATTTTAATATGGAAGTATATACTTCAGTCTTAAATATTCCTTCAGTTTCGTTGTTTATGCCTTTAAACCCACATTAAGTGTCTTGGGCAGGTTACTCCCAGCAATTCTATACATGGAGAAAGTAAAAGGGTGTGATTGGCTCAGGTATGTAAACAGTTCTTTAAATACTTTTAGATGACTATCTTAAAGTCATTTTTCATTCTTCAAACTTTTTTAGTTTGAATTTGAAGCTAGCCTCAACTTTCTTTAAAAGGAACTTGGATAAATATGGTAGAGGGGTTCTGGTTTTCTCTGATCTATTTGCCATCTCAAGAAATCATGTCTTCTTTGACTCGAATCTTCTAGAATTTTCTCAACATCTTTATGTTCTAATAATAATTTACTTTTAATCAGCAGTGCCTTGTGTTCACCATTTTAATTCTGTTTTCTGCCTTCTGCATGTGTTGAGTCCAGCACCTTGAGTCAGAATTTGAATAGCTAGTTTGTTTACTAACATTTTCGAGGCTGACTTTAAATAAACTGAATGAACCCACTTAACCATTATAGGTTGCAAAGATCTATACTTCAAATTGCAGATAAAATACCAGTAAAAAAAAAAGAAATTTCCTAAGCAATTTTAAATGACTATCTCTATGATAAGCAATGAGATAAGTATTTTAGGATATCATTGAAAATTATAATATTGCAGATGAATTGGAAAAATACATTATTCCAGATATTCAAATTATAAAATGGTTGAAAACCAGTTTATCTTTCCCTAATTCCACCAAATTGACTACTTATCGACTAAGCTTCACTTATTAAGGAATAAGATAAATTGTTAGATATTAATGATTTTCCACTATCTCTTTTTAAAGCTTCTGGAATTTTTAGTTAAAAAGATAATTAGATTGCATGGTGAGCTATTAAAGAAAAACATATGCACTTCCAATACCTTTCTCTCAATCAAGATTTACTTGCTACTATAAAACCAAATCAAAACAGAAAGATATTGAATTGTAAACTGCTATAAAGTGTAACTCTCACCCCACACTATAACGTTCAAATTTTTTTATTCAAGGGATCCTTGTCATTCTTAATAAACTATTATGTAACTAAATGCTATAAATTTGAGTTTATAAGGTGTGTATCTGTATTCTCAGCAAGAAAATACAATTTTATGTTTTGTGTATTGGCATTCTATTTAAATTTTCTTTGCAACTTGAAACCTGGTGATAATATTTCATTTCATTCATTCTCAGTTTGTTACCAGTTAATCAATCTGATGTTTGTTTTTATTTGGTTTTGAAATCGCTGGCTACTCAAGAAGTTGGTTATTTTTAAGCCATTGGTTCTTCATAGAAAATTCAAAATGATAAAATCTTTTACTATTGCAATCATGACAGGGAACATCATGTATAGGACTTCGAGGGCCTGAATTTTAATGTTTATCCCCAACTTTTTGCATAGCACATAGGATGAGAGATTCAAACATTGCCTTCTAAAACAGTTAAAATTGGCTTTGGAGTAAAGAGCAGATTATTTATCCTTGCAATTGAAGGATTAAATATAAATAGCTCAGAATTATCTTTATTAAGCTGGCTTATGATATTTGAATTTTTCATGAGTTCATGAAAATTCTTATCACATTAAATTTGTGGGATACTTTACTAAATAGAAAAATAGATACATTTTTCAAGAGGTTATCACAAGAATGAGTTTATCACGACCCTTACATTGTATATTCTCCAAGGTAGACTAAGAATGTTAAGTATGTGCTGACATACTTTAATTTCTAAAGGGTTCTGAATGTGCAACTTAACTATTACCTTTTTGCCTTGTAGAACAATTAAAATATGTCAAATAGCAGAGAACTGGTTCTTTAATCGTTGTCTACTGAATCATTTCACTATAAATTTAATGGAGTTTAAATTCAATATACTAGTTTTCAGATAAGTGAAGAAAATGAAGCTTCTTTGTTTTCTAAACAGGTCTCAACTTTTTCATGAACTCCACTGGGAATGGAAGTGGAGTACAGATTTTAACTTAACATTTTAATCTATTTCCATCTCTTTCCATTTAAAATATCTTCCAGGTAACTCAGTCTCTTTCAGGAGACTGCTAATATCCATTTTTTTCTTCCTGGAGGTGTAATCTATATATGCGGGGAAAGGAAAGCTAGCGTGACAGGATGGTTGTGGGTGGGTAATTGACTTCTTATCTGTGTATAAAAGTTTTGTGTAAGTCTTCTTTCTTACTGTTCTTTATGGAGAGTTGTCTTATATATATATTTTTTTCTTATTGGTATTAAAGAGCTCCTTAATATTTGATACTTTTTCTCTTGGCCTCACTTGCCGATTTCATAACTTTACTACGGAGTTATTTTGCCCCCTTAACCCCTTAGCAAAACTGCTAATTTTATTAAGCTACCTTCTGTATCCTTGAGGGAAGAGTAAGAACTTCTGGATCCTTATGGAGCCAAGGGAGGTTTATGAGTACAAGACCTGGTCTTATCACTGTCCAAACATGGACAATTCAGGGACTGCAGCTTGGCCATGCGGAAGCATCTAACTAGCTGATAAACTCATTAGTTTAACAACCATTGCTCTTCCAACTTCTTGTTTTCATGTGCGGTCACCATGCCTAAAAAAATTTCTGATGGTTACAACTGAGGATGGTTTAGGGACTTAGGCTTTCCCCTCATCCTAATGGCTCATCTCACATTAATGCTAAAATTTGTTCCAGTACTGGAAGTCGGGACGTATAATCCTGATCATTTGTTTCTCTTGCATCTTGTTCTCTCTTCTTATTTTTGCATTAGGATGACACAGGTGAACTATATTTACTTTTACAATGTTAATAATAAATACTTTCACCTATATTGCTGTGAAAAAAGTCACTAAATAATTTGAAAATATGGATTTATGTATATGAATAACTATATAGGGTTTTCATAAATCCTTTGTATCTTTTTAAATTTCTATTTTTATTTTATTGTGGAAGTCTGACAAATAATCTATATTATTTTTGACAACAGACAGAATAATTTTCATCCATGAGTTTTTTTATTCCTATTCTAATAGCCACTATATTGGCTAGGGTTCTACAGAGAAATGGAGCCCACAGAAAGGAGGGAGAGGAGGAATGGGAAGAGGAGAGAAAAGGAGAGAAGCCGGAAGAGCAAGAAGGAGAAAGAAAAAGTAAGAGAGAGACAGAGAGATGGATTTATTATAAGGAATTCGTTCATATGACTGTGGATGCTGGCAAGTCAGAGGGTTGTAGGCAGACCACTGGCTAGAAACTAAGTCAAGAATTGATTATTATCTTGAGAAGTCTTGAGTTAGAATCTCTTCTTCCCCCAGGAAACCTTAGTTTTTCCTCTTACGGCCTTCAGCTGATTTAATGAGGTCTACCCACATTATGGTGGGTAAATTTCCTTTACTTAAAGTCAACAGATTATAGAGATTAAGCACATCTACAAAATAGGTTCCCATCAACACCTAGGTTAAATAACTGGTACTATAGCCTAAACAAATTGACACATAAAACAAAATATCATAGCCACTGATAATAATAAAAGTATGCAATTCAAATGCCCATTTCACCTGTCATATATTTCCAATGGTGATACACTGGATAATACTATATTCTGTGCTTGCTTACAATTTTTTGAAATAAAATATACATATTTTTCTATGACACCAAAGGCATTCATTAATATTCACATATAAACTGGTGAAATATAAATAATGATGAAGTCACTAAAAACATAATTTATTCTTTCTATTCACCATAATTGTTTGTTCTTTACCTGTGCTACCTAGGAACAATACAAAGAGTAGATAATTGACATGATATGAGAATACAGCAAATCATGTCTCATATGAAAAGAGTTCTGATATTTGAGAGAACTTTTCCCAAATGTTCAATATTCTACATTGTGGGATGTCAAAAACACTTACAGGTAAGTATGTTTAAACTATTCATTTTATCATTGTTATGTGCCAAGTTACATGTGATAATAATTACATCTCATACTGAGTTTGTATCTCAGGCTGAATCTAGGAATAGCTGGTATTTTTACTCTGACCACTCTTTCTGTCACAGAGACTTATTAGCACTAAATTTGCTGCCACCCAGGACTTTAGATATAATTAGAGATTTAAGCAAAAATTATATTTTCACACATACATTAGTAATCAGAAAAACAAAGGATAGAGCTCTAAATGAAGTCCATAAAGTAGCATTTTTACATTTTTTCAAATTTTTAAAATTTGTTGAAATACATTAGTAGTTACATAACAAAATCTTTGTAACAACTGGTTAAATTTATGACAATGTGATAAAACAAATAAATGAAATGTTTTTAAATATTTCTAAATACAAATTTTAACTTAACAGATAAAAAGGGATATACATAGTTAAAAACCATTAATAAAGCAACAATAGTTAAACTATTAATAAAACAGAAAATGATTTTAACCTATTAAAATAAAATGAATGGTACATCACTGATTGATTAAAATATTGACCTACAGGGGCTCCTGGGTGGCTCAGTCGTTAAGCATCTGCCTTCAGCTCAGGTCATGATCCCGGGGTCCTGGGATCGAGCCCCGTATTGGGCTCCCTGCTCTGCAGGAAGCCTGCTTCTCCCTCTCCCACTCCCCCTGCTTGTGTTCCTGCTCTCACTATCTCTCTCTCTCTCTGCCAGATGAATAAATAAAATCTTAAAAAATAAATAAATAAAATAAAATAAAATAAATAAAATAAAATATTGACCTACAAAGATGATTAGTGGTGCTTTGCTTGCATTCACCTGAAACCCTTTGAATAATTTAAAAGTCAAAGAAAAATTGTGATCAGTTTGTGGGAAAAGTGAGAGAACTAGCAGATATCTAGACACATTAAGGAAAGTTACTAGGAATTCCATTTCCAGCTAGGTAATGATAGGAATATGATTTACTCTCCTGCCCTAAACACGTAAAAAACTGAACAAAACACATGAAATAGTCAGCCACTGGGCTAGAGATAATCCAAGAACATAATGTGTGAGAAAAGAGAAATAAACAAGGTGAATGCTAGAATTACTTCAAATTACAGAGTGAAGCCACAGTACCAAGACAGAAATACAGAATCTGGTGGTCTGGATATACAGAAGAGATAAAGTGAAGTGTTTGGGGACGACAAGGTGGCTGGAATTTATGGGACTAAAGACTAGAGAGGTTTTTGGAGTTCTGCAGAAAGACTGCTTCAAGTTTTAGCTAAAGAAGAAAAACAAAGGTGAATTTGAAGAACTAGTAAAGGAAACTATTCCAAATAAAGCACAGAGTGGAAGAAAATGGAACAAAGTGAATAGAGCACAGTGAGCTTTGGGGCAGTATCAAATGGAATAACACAAATATAGCTGGAGTACCACAAAGAGAAGAGAAAGTAATGGTATACAATGACCATGAAAAGAAAAGATGTTAAATTTGAGTTTAGGAATTTTTTTTTTTTAATTTGCTCTGTGAAAAACATGCTTGTGAGAATGAAAATACAAGCCACAGACTGAGAGAAAATATTTGAAAATCTATGTATGATTTAAAAAAAAAAACTTGTATTCAAAATATATAAAAGGAAAAGCACGTAAGTAGGAGTCAATATCTTTAGAAAACATAGGAAGGTAATTAGGGAAGGTGGTCGCCTAACATCACCTATTTAATAATTGTGCTAATTTTTGACAGCTATATGCAGGATGAGCCATTCCTCCTTTTCTACAACTCAGTAAGACCCTCTCTCTTTCCCTCTCTCCTCTCTAAGAAAGATTCCTTTGCTCCTGGCAGGGACAACTTTAAGCTTGTAGGCTAGTCCTGCTGGATACGGCAAAATGCCACTGTCTTGCTGGCCCTGTCTATTCTTCAGGTGATGGGTCTCTGGGAAGGTAGCCACCTAAATACTCCTGTCCCCCCATCCTGCCTCCTCTTTCTCATGCTTCACAACTTCCAAATGAACACTTGTGGAAATAGAAGACAAATCAACTGAGCACAGAGGCTGTTTATTCAGGACTTGGTAAGGGAATCAGCCACCATCACTTGCATTGGCAAAAACTTAAAAGGCAAATAATGAAGTGGGAAAGACTTGTAGCAAAGAAGGAAGGATTCAGGCATGTTCTAACTGGAGCCCAACGGCATAGGGAAACGAGATCGGCTAACTAGAAGCAGGGTTTCTTATGTCATTAGTCTGGGAAACATATTTGGCTTTCTCTAGTTGGTTCTGAGTTGGAAGTGGGTGAATAAATAGAGAAGAAAGAAAAAATAGAGAAGCTAGTATTCCTTGACCAAGTCCTGGGCCAACTGCTGCAGAGGTTGGGGTCAGGGTTTTATTGTCATGGGTGGTCTGACCATCATGATCATTCAGTTTCTTACACTATAGACTTTCTACCTTTGGACAATTCCTTGGAAACTCACAGTGATTTGTCTTAAAGTTGTGTTACCAGAAATTTCGTCAATTGAGAAAGTTCTGTATTGCAATGCAATAGTTGCCTCTGGGTAGATGCATAACTTACTGAAGAAGGGACAGAAAAAATGGGGAATATTACTATATTGATAATTTATCTTGTTAAGAAATAACTTTAATGTGCATATGTTTTTAAGCTTAAAATCATTTGGATTCATTTCAGTAAGGCAGAAATAAACTAACCTAAGATAAAATTATAGTTTTATTTGTGTGAGAGGTAAAAATGGAGCACCTTTTAAAATAATGCATGTCAAAATATCTAAAGAGTGCTGAAATAGATATTCTAGATATTCTATTCTAAATTGGAAAGTTAAAATGAAAAAAATTAGAAATGTTAAGAATGAAGTATGATCGTAGACTAGATATGGATAAGTAGAGAAATATTTGTGTCATATGAATTTCAAAATGTCACTAATATTTTGAAAATAAACTAGGAAACAATGAAGTTACTCATTGTTATGTAAATTAGGAAGCATGAGGTCAACCTGGTGTCACTACTAAGAATTAGTAAGCTTCTAGTGACAATGTTAAAGATAGTTTATTAAAATGAGCTTAAAGTAAAGGTTATATTTTAAAAGTTGACTATTATTTGGCAGATGGTTGATTTCTAATTTATGCAGATCAAATTTAGTCTAAACACCTTCACGTCTCTGATACTCTGAGCTTCAATTTTTCAGTTTTCCCTAAGCTTCCATTTTTGGAGATTCAAAAATGATATGATGATGACTATATTACAATTATTTGGAATTGCAATGAAATAATACATATGAAAACATCTAACTTAATGTCTGGCTTTTATACAACCCTCCCCTGAATATCTCCTAGATTTTTTTTTCCCCACTTCTCTTTATCTCCCCAACCAACCAATGCCAACCAGCTCATCTTAGTCTGGACTATTGCAATAGCCATAAGCTCATCTCTCTTACTCCAATTTCTTCTCCAAATGACAGCCAAAATGGTCCTTTTAAAGAACGGACAT
The DNA here is from genome assembly GCF_037043125.1 of Eumetopias jubatus. Classification (NCBI taxonomy): domain Eukaryota; kingdom Metazoa; phylum Chordata; class Mammalia; order Carnivora; family Otariidae; genus Eumetopias; species Eumetopias jubatus. The sequence continues at coordinate 123,680,302 of NW_028274808.1, read as the reverse complement.
TCACTTTCATCAATCTTCAACTTAAAATCCTTCAGTTGTTAACATTTTCCTTAGAATAAAGTCTTCAATTACTAACAAAGCCTGGAAGGCCCTACATCACCCAGCCCAGCCTATGCTCCAGGGATACTGGACTATTTCCCTATGCTCCAGGGATACTGGATTCTTTCTTCAATGGTGCTTTGTTCTTTTCTCCCTCAAATTATTCACACCTATTATTTCTTATATCAAATATTCTTCTTTTCACTTCTCTTCCTCCACTTTCAGAGCCAGGCCTACCTCCCACTTCTTCAAAGAGTTTTCATGATTCCTCAGACCAGGATTAACATCCCCACTATATTTTTACACATCCTTTCCTTCTTCTTCACAAAATTGATCATGCTCCTGACCATTGACTTACCTTCCTAGCTTCCCTCTTATGCCACACAACATTAAATGTAGTCTACTTTTGCTAATAAATAAAGATTGACATTTTTAATCATCTACTTATTTTATTAAAAAGAACTACATACAACTAGAACTATCTAAGTCACCAATGGCTTATATCTCTGGATGTTTCTCTTTAAAGATAAAATAAGGGAACTCAATGTAGCATGTGCACACGTGTGTGTGTGTGTGTGTATGTGTGTGTGTGTGTTTTCTCTCTGATCATAATATGAAAATAGCCTGCTGAAAGACTTCACTTTAAAGCACCACAAAATAGACAATGGAAAAATGACATGCGTTCTCATTTTTCAGACTTTTACATAAAAGCCTTTAAATTCATTGACAGCAGCAATATCTTTCATTTCCCCTATCTAAGAGCAAAGTGCCATTTCTCAGTAAACAAGCCTTCAGAGAACTCATATGTCTAAGTATATTTGATAGATAAATGAATAACATCAAAACTAATGCTCCGCTTAATGGATGTACAACTTTTCTAGCATCCATTCATTTGTGTGTGAATGCACCATAAGTGTAGTTGGTCTTCCAGTCAATTATACTTCAGCTGAGCATGACATGAGAAGAACACAAAAAAACAGGCTCCTTGAGGAAGCAGTAATGGAGAACAACAGGACAGATAATCATGAGGGATTAGAACATCGCCTCATAAATCTGCAGCGAGGCTGACAAGATATCAGCTTGAGAATGACAAACCTTTCCTCTTACTCATGCTGTGGGGTGAAAGATACTAGGCTAATGGACTCATTCTGCCAAAGCCATCATCCAACCAATGCATAATTTTCAAAAGAAACATTTCTATATTATTTTATATTTATCTACAAAATGATAGTGTTTTGTTCTTAATCCAAACTATTCACTGGGATTTGAATAAATTATAAAATAATGATTTTAACTAATAATTTGCAGAAATTGTTAGCACTAAAGATTTTATTTATTTATTTATTTGACAGAGAGATAGAGAGAGAGAACAAATAGGCAGAGAGGCAGGCAGAGGGAGAGGGAGAAGCAGGCTCCCTGCTGAGCAGGGAGCCCGATGCGGGCAAGGCTCGATCCCAGGACCCTGGGATCATGACCTGAGCCGAATGCAGCCGCTTAACTGACTGAGCCACCCAGGCGTCCCAGAAATTGTTAGCATTATACTGGAAAGTCACATCACTGTTTATAAAAGTTTAGGCATAATTAGGCTAACTCTTCAGTTCAGGGAAAACTTAGCAATATAATTGTCTCCCGATGCACACATGCAAATCGCTGGATTTGTGTTCAGAAGAAATCTTTTAGCCAATTGCAAACACATAATTATCTAATCCTGAATCTGAGTTTCTGGGGTGAGGAAAATTTGACAAGGAACCAGTTTTTTTTCCCCCCAGACTATACTATTAATTTATGTATATTATCTGGTTATTTTTATAATTATAATAATGATTGTTCACCAACCAGTTCTGATCAGATTTGTATTAAATGGATGTGGGTAAAACAACAACAACAACAACAACAACAAAATCCCAATGTCAAACCATTTATTTGTGACCTTTGAAAGTAATCGTGGATTCTATTCTGCTTTTTGAAAAGTTACTAAGCAAAATTATACATTAATGATTATTTAATTAACTAAAACTTTAACTGAAAAACATAATCCAACCTTTTAGTTAACTGAAAACATAATCACAAATTATTCATAAAGGATTGACCTTAAAACCTACAGAGACAGAACGCGTGATGACGACATAGGGCTAGGGGTATGAGCAAGGAGTGACCGTAAATGAGCACAAGGCATTTTGGAATATTAGAAATGTTTAAAAGTAGATTTTGGTGATGTTTGCACAATTCTGTTAATGTACTAAAATCACTGAATTGTACATTTAAGATGAGTAAATTATATCTCAGTGACGCTGTTAATAAAAAAAAAAAAAAATCAGAGCATTTAACAAAGGCACCTAGTCATCAAGGGTTTTATGGGCCTTGAGCTCCTCTAATAGTAGGCATTACTTTTCAATCTCATGCCTGCTGGAGGTTTTCTGTGAATCTACAGGAACTGATGGTTTAATAGAAAGTGGATTAAAATGAGAACCCTTATCCTTTGGTACACTTGAAGAACAGTGGGCAACATATTTCCTTATTTTTCAAAAGGTATTGAAATGATTTTTGATGATCTGATTCTGAATAATGATGCCCCAAAACAGCAGTTTTCTAAATCTTCATGCTAACTTAAACTATAACCAGTGCTATAAACTGTAATTTTACATATTATGTTGTATATAAAAGTATATTATATACTATATTCTATAGTACATTATATATTCTATAATATAGGGTATATATAATATTCTATGATATATATCATATTCTGTGGCATACAAAAGAGTATTATATTCTCTGGTATATGAAAGTGTACCACATTTGCAAACAATGAGGACACATCTGAACCACAGGGTGAATTAGCATTTTAAGTCAACCCTTAATATGTAATTTAAATGAAAATACAGTATCATATTTAATTTTTCAAGTTTTATAAAATTTTTTAAATAACTGATAGCTATGAGAGAGTACAGTATTGACTAAATTATTAAGCAGCAGAAGGAAGTTCAAATGGCTTATTAGTTTTCCCCATTTAAAGTAAATATTTACTCTTTACTCAATGCTTACTACAAGTGTTATTTTTCCCCTTAGTTGAGTTATGTTTTCTCAAAATAACATAGACAGCTTGTAAATCCCGAGTTTCGCAGGACGTACAAGGGAAAGCAACAAAATCCCAACGCCTCACTGCTCCAGGACCCACCCGCACAACTGTTTTTTTCTTTCTTCTTTCTTTTTTTCTTTCCTCCTTTCTTTCTTTCTTTCTTTCTTTCTTTCTTTCTTTCTTTCTTTCTTTCTTTCTTTCTTTCTTTCTTTCTTTCTTTCTTTCTTTCTTTCTTTTCTTTCTTCCTTTTTTCTTTCTTTCTCTTTCTTTCTTTTTCTTTTTTTTTAACAGTTGTCTGTACCTGTTATTCAGCCATGTAGTTGAACAACTCTAGATCACATGTTTATGGCATTATAAATTAACTCAATAACTGTGGATATTATCTATTGACTTTTGCCAATAATAAGTGAGGATTCCGCATTCCAAGTCCGTGGTAGCAGCGTCTCTGTTCATGCGCACCTCACGGTTTTCATTGTTGTTGACTATCATTTTTTAATAGGATCATGAGAGAAAGAGGAAAAATCACCAACTCTCAGTCAATCTGACTGAAATGGAACATAAAATACAAGTGTCTTTTCATAAAGTCTTGTTCATTTCATTAAGCTGCTATTTAATGCACCCACTCTAGTCAGTGAGTCACTCTTTTGTGTCCTAGAAGAGGTCTTCAGTCAGTTGCGCTCGACTCTGGTACTCACTTTCACATGCTTTGACATACCCAGTCATAAGGCTTACAAATATTTTCCTCCTTTAAGCCTCTTAAGTTTCCCTTTTTTAGGTTTATTGACCTCATCAATCCAGTTCAGTTGTGTGTATATATATATATATATATATATATATATATATATACACATATATATAATAAACATAGCAAATAAACACAATAAAATAAAGTAAACATAGTAAATAAACAAAGTAAAATAAACATAGTAAAACTATATGTATATATGTATATATAAACTAACTTTCTCCAAACATTTCTAATAATGCCTGGTAAAAATAGATCTTAAGTAGATACTTCACAAGAGATTATTTACTGACTAACTTGAATTGAATAAACACTTGTTCAAACATGTGTGAGCCATATAGATAATGTTTACTGAGAAATCAGATTGATACTGCATCCATTATTCTAAAAATGGATATAACTCTTACAACATATAATTCTACACTTTTCCATGCCAGCAATATATGTCTCTATTGGGCTCATTTTGCTTATTGTGGCTGGATGTCCCCTTTACCTTAGAAAGTGGATGGGCTTTACTGTGCAGTGTTCTGTACTTATTGACAAGGCACTTCCCAGTATATTAGAACGCATTAGAATAATTTAGGAATAAAGAAAATCATAGCCGGAAAAGTCTTCAGAAAACGTTAGACTGTATTTAAATACCGCACACTCTTATAGGAAAAGACGTCTAAAATTATATCTTCCTTGGGACACCTGGGTGGCTCAGTTGGTTCAGCGTCTGCCTTTGGCTCAGGTCATGATTCCAGGGTCCTGGGATCGAGTCCACATCAGACTCCTTGCTCAAGGGGGAGCCTGCTTTTCCCTCTGCCTCCCGCTCCCCCTGCTTATGCGTTCTCTCTCTCTCTCTCTCTCTCTCTCATTCTCTGACAAACAAATAAATCTTTTTTAAAAAATCACATCTTCCTTTTCTTTAACATATATAATCAGTTATCAAAATGCTGTTACAAGTGCACCAACAAACATCACTTAGTGCATAAATGAAGATGGGAAGAAAGGACAAAGTAGTCAGTACAAGTGGACAGACGAGTTGTGAAACTACATTCTTATTTCTGTTATATTTGCATACAAATTGATCTGGAAATCCATCAGCTGACTCCATTAATGAGGTCAAGAACAACATGCAGACTTAATCAAACTCTGCTACAGCTTTTGTTGGTTAACTGTCTCTGGGGATGAAAATTCCAAAATATGACATCTTGCTTTCTATTGCATTTCCCTCCTTTCTAGAATAATTTCTACCATAAGATCGTAATTAAATCTCATTTAGAAGTTCCCTCACTTTTCATTTCTACTCCAAAACTATTGATGTGTGTCATACTTGTCACTTTAATTGAACTTTGAGACATAGGTGACATGTGGTAGAATTTGGAATGACAGTACAACACAATTGCATTATTTCAGAAGTTTGAGCAAAAACCTGACCCTTTGAATTGAAATTCTAACTAAGGAAATAGACAGGAGATATGAATACATTAAAATTTCCCCTCACTTCTCTTTCTTTATAGTTTCTATGCATCCATGTCACAGACATCCTTTATTTGAAGACACCATGTCAAATCATACTGTAATATGACAATTAATAAAAAATCATATTCTGCAATTTTCTTATTAGGTAAAGTTTTAAAATATTACATTATGTAGTTCAAATAGTATTTCAGTGCTTTAGCACATATTTACATAGTGTGCAATGTAGTTGAGTGAACGGAAAGCTTTAGTAAAGATGCCCCATGCTGTGTATATCAGCTTTTCCTTTCTGACCCTGATGCTTCTCTATAAACCCAGTCAGGGTTTTTTTTTCACCATAAACTTTGACAATGAAACTCGCTCCATCCTCTAACAAGGTTTCTTTCGATGGATATTAAGGTGAACATGTGGTAAAATGTAATCACCTGCTTTTAGCAGTCCTATTGTTTTTTAAGCAACACGATATGGTTGAAGAAGACATGGAACACTAACTGAAAGCATCCTTGGTCAGTTTTACAGTATTTCTGATATTTCTCCCCACTTGGCTGCTACTTTAAGATACTTTGTAAGTATACCGTTTATATACTGAAATTTAAACTAGCAAAAGGATGTTATCTGAATCTGGTTATCCATGACACCTAAGTACAGTTGACCCTTGGACAAAGTGGGGGTGAGGGGCATGACGCCGGTATAGTGGAAAGTCTGAGTATAATTTTGACTCCCTAAAAACTTTACTAATAGCCTATTGTTGACTGGAAGTCTTACCAATAACGTAAGCAGTTGATTAATCCATAATTTGTATATTATATGTATTATATACTCTATTCTCAATATAAAGTAAGTTAGAGAGGAGAAAATGTTAAGAAAATCATAAGGGGAAAAATACATTTACAGTGCTGTACTGTATTTACAGAAAAAAAATCTGCATATAAGTGGATCCGTGCCATTCATACCCGTGTTGTTCAAGGGTCACCTGTACCTTGAGTGCTTATAACCATTAAAGTTATTTTTTAAAGTTTATTCAACTTATATACATTCAAATTATGTTTCAAAATTTGCATCAGTAGCCAATGACACAACTTTACCTCTTCATTAGTTTCCTGTCTCTCCCAAACTTCTTCTGGCTGAGTGACTAAAGGAAAATGTGTCACATTATTGATAGTCATGATTCTATTAGAAATACGTAAAATTTATTTGCAAGAGACTAGCATAACAACAGTTATGACAATATTAATGCACTTTACAAACATCATTTGTTCCATTCAGTGCTCTCTAAAGTCTTTCTTTAAACTTCTCGAGGCTAGAACCGTATCGAGAATTTTTTGAGTCTATTTCACACATCATTACTAGGAAATAAAGTATTTGTTGATGTGATAATAGTTCAGTTGGGGGCTACAAGCAATCATGTGTTACTAATATATAAACAAATATCAGGAAAGAAATAGGCGCCTGTGTACGACTATCCTGTACAACAGTACATCCCAATGAATGGATCTGAATTGGTGTCCATTAAATCTCAATCTGTGACAGATATTGTCACCCCATATTATGACAACCTGGAATCCTCTGGAGTGTACCATATTATGCCACCCCCAAACATGACTATAGGAGTTCAGGATATGGCATTCCAAATTATGCTGCTTTGGTTATATTATTTTGAGCTGCGGGCCCTTGAAAAACAGCAGATAGCAGAAAGAGAGTCTTTCTCTGAACTTCCCTTATCTGTTTAAAGATAGATCCTCCAAAAGGAGCTCGATTGTCATAGATCTCCTCCTTGGGAGTTTTATCAACCAAGAAAGATTGACTCTTATCACAGGGTAGGAAATTAGAAGTTGATGCCATACCCAGACAGACTTGGTCACAAACTATCATACTTCTTATCTATTCTTCTAAGGGCCCATTGATCTTTCCTGAAAATCATTCATTTTCCCCTTAGAGGCCTATATCTTCCTTCCCCTTCCCCCATGAAGATGATATTTAACTCTAAATTCTAATACACCTCAGGGGGTTACTCATTTTCCCCTGGGTATCTCCCAAGTATAAATCAGGTATACATGTTAGTAAACAGTTCGTTTTTCTCTTGTTAATCTGTCTTTTATTACAGAGATCTCAGCTAAGAATTCAGAAGAGGAGAGGGAAATTATTTTTCATCCTTCTACCTCCTTCCATTTGAATGTAACTATTGTGAGTAATAAACAAACCACAATCTGGTTGTACATTCAAAGATTAATAAATCACAGCCTTGGCTGCAACACTAAATGAGGAGCTATATAAATTGTACTCAATACTACTGTCTATGGGAATGGTGCCTACTGGGGTTGTGCAGTGCATAATTGGCATAACACAAGCAGTAGCCCATGACATCATCTTTTTTGGGGAGCATTTTACAGCAGCCCTTCCAGACCATTCTCTGCCTTGTGATATTGCCCCAGGAGGCTGACGTTAATGAATGCCATTTGTAGGGTCCCATGTTTCTTAGCTTTTAAAAAAGGGCACTAGTAGGAGGTTGGAGATCTTGGTAGAGAAAGGCCAGGGTGCTCATTTTTCTAGTTTTCTTGCTGTTGGGATCTATTTTATCAGCCATTCTGTTGTTCTTTCTCTTGCCACGGCTAGATTCATGCAGTCTCATTCTCTGGATTCTGGTAACACTTCTTTACCTTCACCCTTGAAGCCTAGGAGCATTAATATTCCTGCTATTAGAAGTCTTTGGGTGCTTTAATGTCTCTTATTGGTTCCATTAAGCCTCTTAGCATCACAGTCAGTAGTCTTTTTTTTCTAATATTCCTCACCTAACCTTTTTGAGTGTGCTATCTATTCCCTGGTCTGACCCAAATTGTCATACATTATTTTAAACACAATTATCTTGAAAAAATATTTTCTAAAGAGATATTTCTTTAGGAAAGCATATGACAAGTAGCTTCTTTGTTAAATATTTTATCACAACAATGGCTACTTCTTTTCTTTTGAGAGAGAGAGACTGTGCTCACAGCACATGGATGTGCAAGTGAGGGGAAGAACAGAGGAAGAGGAGAGAGATAGAATCTTAAGCAGGCTCCACACCCCTCACAAAGCATGGCGTGGGGCTCAATCTCATGACCCTGAGATCATGACCTGAGCTGAAATCAACAGTCAGACGCTTAACCAACTGAGCCACCCAGGCGCCCACCAATGGCTACTTCTGTGGAAAATGTGATTGCCGGATAAACAATGGATCTGGGTTAACAAGCTCCCCTAGGGGTTCTCCACATCTCTTTTCATGTTCCTGGTAGAGCCATCTATTCAGTCACACTGCTCTTTCTTACCGAGTTAGGATATAACCTTATAATTTTTATCAGCAAAGTAAGTACTCCAGGCCATCTCTACCAATGGATAGTCTGAGGTCTGCATTTTCTGAGACTACCTTCACCCCACCAATACAAGTCTTTTTGCTTTTAAACCCAGTATGCACCCTCTTCAAAGGGATTGTTGGAGCCTGTTTTCACAGGTCACAGCACAAAGTATAACCAGCCCTAGCCTTTAATCTTCCTGTACGCTATCCTCTTTCATAATGCATTATGCTTCCTGCATTTTCCCTAAACCATTTTCTTCACTTCTCTCTCAAACTCGTCCATAGAGCCATCTGAATCTTCTTCTTCTTCACAAACACATCCCTTGTATCTTGAATCTCATGTTTGTTTGTTCTATCTTTTCACTTAGATGGGGATCTTCCTTGAGAATGCTCTTTTTTTTTTATTCCTGGAACTATCTCAAATGTTTGCTATGTATATATGTATGCATATATTATGTATATCATGCATATATTCTTATCCTCATCATCATGTTTGCTATGTGTATATTCTTAGCCTCATCATCATATATATTCTTAGCCTCAAGCATTGAGGACGTATCCCCCTTATATCTACAGACTCTCTCCCAGACCTCCCATATTATTCCTTTTGTTAAACTTGACTAATTCCTAATGGAACTACATCCATTCCATGTAGTTCAGTGGACCTCTTTCTCCCATGCTGATTGTCGTCCGAATTTGGGCCACTTTCCCTGATTCACTGGAGAGTTTCGCCCTTTGACTACAGTCTTATCTTCTGCCACAAACACCAACATCTTGGGTCACTTTAGCATCCACAAAAAAGACTCACCCTATACCAAGCATGTCAAAGAAGCAATATAGGTTAGGGGCAAAGATGTGGACTGTGTAGGCTGCCTGCCTGTTTTCTGAAGCAGACAGCTCCAAACCCAAAGCAAGTTACTAAACTCTTAGCATCTTAATTTTCTCATCTGTGAAATAGGGATGATACAATAACTCATTTTAGGATTGTTGAGAGAAAAAATATTAGATAAAATATTACCTGGGTCATAATAGCCCCCAGTAAATACAAAATATTATTAATTCCTTTCTCAGTATTCATGTCTCCACAGTGCACTCACAGCCTCCTCTTGAACCCCAAGTTGCTGAACCTATAAATTTCACCTACTCAAGAATCAGTATCTTATTAGAACCTCATTCCTTCCAGATTGCTTCTGAAATGCTGCCCCTGGAGCTTCACTCACCTTTATGGAGATTTCCAGTCACCGACTCCATTGTTTCAGCATAATTCTCAAGAGACAAACTTTCTCTTCAATTCTGACTACATGTGGATTAGATTCCTAAGAGCACCATTTCAAGAACACTCTGGTCATTTTCCCAAATTACATGAACTCTCCATATTTTTCATAACACCTACCTGGTCAAAAATGAGAGCTCTGGAGGCTCCTGGGTGGCTCAGTCAGTTAAGCATCCAACTCCTGATTTCAGCTCAGGTCATGATCTCAGGGTTGTGAGATCGAGCCCTGTATCAGGCTCCATGCTGGGCGTAGAGCCTACTTAAGATTCTCTCTATCCTTCTCCCTCTGCCCCTCCTCCCCCTAAAAAAAAAAAGAAATGATAGCCCTGAATGATATAAAATACCTACTCTAATGATATCAAATGATATCTAATGATACTCCAGATTATATCAAATACCCAGTCCCAAGCAGCTGAGGATTATTGGGTATAACTACAAAATAAGCAGATTGGTTCAACCATTAACCAGTGGTCAACGACTTCCATTAGGCTCTACAAGTGACATTGCTCCTTAATTTATTAAAAAAAGAAAAAGAAAAAGAAAAGAAAAGAAAATTTATCACAGAGGATCCCTTCAATACCACCAAAATTACCAGCATCCTTTTCTTTCTTCTTCTCCTTCCCTGCTGCTCTAAGAGAGGAATCACTCGGGCCGCCTGGGTGGTTCAGTTGGTTAAGGGACTGCCTTCGGTTCAGGTCATGATCCTGGAGTCCCGGGATCGAGTCCCACATCCGGCTTCCTGCTCAGCAGGGAGTCTGCTTCTCCCTCTGACCCTCTTTCTTCTCGTGCTCTCTATCTCTCATTCTCTCTCTCTCGCAAATAAATAAATAAAATCTTTAAAAAAAAAGAGAGAGAGGAATCACTCACGGTACCCTGGGGGAATTTCTGCAGGTGCCGTGGACGCACCACCCATTCCTTCTCAGGGCCCTCATATCTCTACTCTTGCTTTGCAAACCTCCTCTCCCTGGAGTCTTTCTATCATCCATAAACATAAACATGTTTAGACAAATTTCTCTCGTGGACGCCGCTATCTCTTCCAGTTATGGTCCTCTATCTCTCCTTTCACTCACAAACAAACTGCTTGAAAAAAATCGTTAAATATCGGCTAGGGATTTTTTTGCACATTCTCTCCTATAGTGCCTGTGTACGTTCTTTGACAGGGTTTCATGTTAATATTCATTATTCTTCTGCCTTAAAGACGTTTTAAAATCTTTAGGATACCTTCTTTGATCTTCTTGCTACTGGTCCCTCATCTCCATGGCCATGTTTGGAAACTGGTAACATTTTCCACACCTTATTTACTTGATTCCCCATCAGCAGTCCACACTGTCGGATACTCCTTTCTTTCTGGAACAGTCTTCTCTTGGCACAGATGATGTGACACTGTCCTGCTTTAATCCCATCTCTAGCTAATCCTCCTCAGATAACTGTATGCTTCCACTCTTCTCCTGGGCCACTCATTTTAGGAATTCCTGAAGGCTGTCATACCTTAAACTTCACTCACCATGTATTCCCTCATGAGACCACCTCATCTATATCTGGGCCTTCAGTTATGACTTCTATGCAGATGGTCACAAATGTGCCCGAGGGGCAGACTTTGCATTTTTCCAACAATCTCAAATTTTAAAAATTAAAAAGAAAGTTATTTCATAATATGTTGTGATAAAATTTTAAAAGCTCAAAAACAGGATGCTACTTTTAAATAGAAACAGACTTCGATAGAGACAAGCAATGGTGGCACACTCCAAAATGATACATTAATAAGGAATGAATGAAGAGACATGTCCCTTTGAAAATGAGAACAAAAAGCAGTGGAGTGGACTCATGCATAAGTGTTTGTTCCAAAAAATATTTAAGGATTATAAAGCTGGGTACTTATTTTTGTTCTCTAAAGCGATGATACGAGCACTTACTTAGTCATCTCACTTAACTTCTTCATATATAATTCACCATTCCCTGTCAGCTTTATTTTCACTAAAAATACAGAATCACCAAGAATACAGACAAGAGTGATGGATATTTACTGAATTGCTTTGCTTCAGCAAAATGAAAAGAGTGTTAGTGGGATGGACAAAAGGTATACTACAATGTTTGTTCAAGACCAGGTTTCAGGCAGACCAGTAAAAGTTGGATTACCCCCTTTCCACTACATAGTATATTCTTTTGAGTACAGAAGTAAGACATTCTATAAATTTGGCAATTTTGTTAATTAAGTGATTTTTGAAGATGATACAACTATAATTTACATTTGTGTATAAGACTGTGTTTAAAAAAAGAGCCATGTAAGCACAGTAATTTCTAAGCTATAAAGAATATTCTTTGGGCGCCTGGGTGGCTCAGTCGTTAAGCGTCTGCCTTCGGCTCAGGTCATGATCCCAGGGTCCTGGGATCGAGTCCCACATCAGGCTCCCTGCTCGGCAGGAAGCCTGCTTCTCCCTCTCCCACTCCCCCTGCTTGTGTTCCTGCTCTCGCTGTCTCTCTCTGTCCAATAAATAAATAAAATCTTTAAAAAAAAAAAAAAGAATATTCTTTCATTTGTAGCTGCCATCTAATTGAAAAGTTGAGTTACACTTGCTATTCTTCATTTCATAACTTCTTGATGTTTATATCTGAAAGGATCTTATTTCTTTGCTCAGGACACTATTGGCCTACAACCCAAATCTGCAACAAATATCTTTTGAAAAACTTGTGACTAGCTTAATTGGTTTCCCAAAAAGAAACCCCCGTTGTCTTCTGTTCTGTTTATACAAGCGGCTCAGCTCTGCTTCAATATTGCTAACCTGCTATTCAGTTCACACTCTTGCTTCTTAAAGATAATTTCCATGAACATGCTGCTCTCCTCATTGTCCCATTGCTCTGCTTCATCTTTCCAGGGTCAGCTTATAGTCATTACTCTAAAAAACCTTCCTTGAACTTCTAGAATTGGGTAGGAATCTCTCTGTGTCTCTCTGTGTGGCTCTGTTTTTTTATAAAGGCATAATTTACATATAATATTATATTCACTTCAGGCATAATTGACATATAACATATTCATTTCAGGTATATTAATTTCAATATTTCAGGTAAATATTGAATAATGATTCAATATTTGTATACATTGCAAAATGATCACCACAGTAAGTCCAATTAACATCCATCACCATACATAGAGAAATTTTTTCATTTCTTTTTTGTGTGTGTGATAAGGACTTTTAAGATAATTATCTTAGCAACTTTCAAATATGCAATAGTATTATTAACTACAGTCACCATGCTGTACATTACATACTCTCTCTTTTATGCATGTTCCCTTTCCCTACACACACACACACACACACACACACACACACACACACACACACACTAACATACTCTTGAACCCCATCAGACCTGGGTTATTTGTCAGCACGTCTGGGAAGCATTAGAGTCTTCACTAGCAACCCCCACAGTTCTGCTATCACAGGAAACCACATTGCCATTGAAAGGCAAATTGCCCATCACCCTACTATAACTGCGGTTTCTATGAAGTCAAAGTTGTTAACTCCCTTGCACTTGAATCATCAATGCCCACTTAATAATTTATATATTTATTTGAGTACGTATTTGAATCTCAAGGGAAGAAAGTTAAAGAAAAATGGTGAAAGAGAGAATAATTTCTTTTTAAACAGAAATAGCCAAAATTTTAATTGTTTGGTGGAAAGGACCCTTTTTATCTTTTCAGCACAGCTTTACTCACATTAATAACCTAGCTCATAATTCACACAATGCAATGGGCATAAAGACTGGACTAAAACTCCAAAGACCTACAACCTAGACTGCACTGCAGTTTTAAGACTAATTTGTTGATTGTGTGACCCTGACTGATTCTCTTTAATTCTTCTAGACCTGAATTTTCCAAACTGAAGATTGAGTAGGGCTGGACTAGACTACTGGTTTTTACTGGTGCTCTATTACTTTCCTCAGGATGGTAACAAATTACCAAAAAGGTGGTAGCCTAAAAGAACAGAAATTTATTCTCTTGAAATTCTATAGGTTCTGAAGGCCAGAATTCCTAAATAATTAAGACTAGGCCAGAATCAAGGTGTTGGCAAGTCTATGTTCCCTTTGGAGGCTCTAGGGGAGACTCCGTCCCTTGTCTCTTCCAGCTTCTGGTGGCTGACTGTATGCCTCTACTTGGGGCTGCCTCACTCCAAGCTTTAAGACCAGCATCTCCAAACTTCTCTCTGCTCCATCTTCATGTCACCTTTTCTATGAGTCAAACCTCCTCATGTCTCTCCCTTGTAAGGATACAAGTGATACACTTAGGGCTCACCAGCGATAACCTCCCCATCTCAAGAGCCTTAATCACATCAGCAAAACCTTTTTTCCAAATAAAGTAACATTTATAGGTACCAGGTTTTGGATCTGTTATCATTGCAGGTGGGGGCATTTTCCAGCCTATCACAGTAGGATTATTTCCTACTGCAGCTACTGCTATTACTACTACTAATACATTGGAAATCTCTCTCTAAATGAAGTACAAAAAGGAAATCCTATATAATCAACACATAAGGCAGAGTTGCCTGTTTGAGGCAAAGATGGTCATGGTCAACCTTTCCTCTATCTTTTTTCAACCTGGTCCTCTTTCTCCATAGTTGATCTTGAATCCCTACGGGTCCTCAAGAGCAGTTTGCAAATCTCTAGATTGAATAAATCTAAGTACTTCATAAAGACTAAAATGATGTCATGTTCCACTTAAAATAGCATAGAATTATTAATTTGTAAGGAAGCAATTAAAATATCCTGGAAATTAGAAATACTACTTTGTTCAAGTTTTCAAAGAAACTGTATTATTCCAACATAAAGAAATCAGTTTGATAAGAATATAATTTTACCTTAAACATCTATAACTTGGTACTTTACAATAATACTGCACAAAATTGCAGAAAGAATGAATATAAAACTAATATAAATTATATGATTCAGAGCCTTAATATTGTAGGATTCAGGTTCTCACTTATTTTTATTTTATTATGTTATGTTAATCACCATACATTACATCATTAGTTTTTTTTTTAAAGATTTTATTTATTTATTTGAGAGAGAGAGAATGAGAGATGGAGAGCACGAGAGGGGAGAGGGTCAGAGGGAGAAGCAGGCTCCCTTACTGAGCAGGGAGCCCGATGTGGGACTCGATCCCAGGACTCCAGGATCATGACCTGAGCCGAAGGCAGTCGCTTAACCAACTGAGCCACCCAGGTGCCCCACATCATTAGTTTTTGATGTAGTGTTCCATGATTCATTGTTTGCGTATAACGCCCAGGGCTCCATTCAAGTTCTCACTTATTTTTTTAAAGATTTTATTTACTTATTTGAGAGAGAGTAAGAGAGAGAGCATGGGCAGGGGGAGGGGCATAGGGAGAAAGACAAGCAAACTCCCTGTTAAGCAGGGAGCCCAGCTCCGGGCTTGATCCCAGGATCCTGAGATCATGACCTGAGCCGAAGTCAGATGCTTAACTGACTGAGCCACCCAGGAGCTCTGTCAAGGTCTCACTTATTAGTAGGAAAAATATATATTAAGTGCTATAAATATTTTGCTTATTATATGATTTGCAAACTTCCATCAGTTTGTTATTGAGACTTAAACTTATTTATGGAGACTTATTTTATGTGATGTGTAATTTTTTATGTGATAAATCTATAATGTTTCATCTATGATTTCTGTATTTGATATTAAACCTGGGTAGGCCCTCATCTTCCAACACGTGTTCTGCCTAACAAGTAATAGACAAGCAAAAAGCAAAAAATAATGGCTGAATGAATGATTTCATCCCAAAATAATCCATATTGTCTTCCAGTATAAATAGTTTTAATTTTATTTTTTTAAGATTTCATTTATTTATTTATTTGAGAGCGAGAGAGTGTGAGCATGAGAGAGAGAGAGTGATCACAAGCAGGGGGGAAGGACAGAGCGAGAAGCGGGCTCCCCGCCCAATGCAGGACTCCATCCCAGGACGCTGAAATCATGACCTGAGTCAAAGGCAGAAGCCCAGCCAATTGAGCCACCCAGGCACCCTATATTGTTTAATTTTAAGACATTTGAATGTTTAATGAATTTGAAATTTATTTATTTTTAAAGATTTATTTATTTATTTGAGAGAGAGAAAGTATGTGTGCACACACACATAAGGTTGGGGAAGGAAAGCGCAGAGGAAGAGGGAATGAAGCACATGCCCCCCTGAGCAGGGATCCCCATGTGGGGCTTGATCTCAAGATCCCAAGATCATGACCTAAGCCAAAATCAAGAGTCAGATGCTTAACCAACTGAGCCACCCCGACACCCCAAATTTAGAAATTTATTTAGATGACATGTGTGGTACGGACTCAAGTCTTTTTCCAAGTTGATAAAAAATATTTCCAATATCATTTTCTAATTAACCATTGGAATTTCCATTAATATAACATGCTTCTTGTGCAATATTCTATGTTTATACAGAATAGCATCTACTTATAAATGCTTGGGATTTTCTGTACTACTTTTACCTGTCTGTCTACCTTAAAGAAAGTATACTATATACTCCTGTGTTAATAGTTCATTATATGGGTGAATATCTTACTAACAATCACAGAATTAAAATAATAATATTTGCAATATTTTATCATGGAGACACAACAAAGTCTTACCCATGTAGACTTGTAATTTTTTTCAGAATCTTCCTTTTCATGATTTTCTCAGTGATATAGAATCATATTTGAAATAAAAGTTTTGTGTTGTGATTCACTGCTTCCTTCAACTTGTAAAGTTGTTTTTGTGAATTTTAAGCCTTCTTTTTGACTTCAGGAGTTTTTAACCAAAAGAATATATAAGTTGTTAAATGTAAAGTAAGTTATCATGTTACCAATAATTATCTATCCAAATGCAAAGGAAATGCATCATAATTAAATTGATGAAAATTTTATGCTACTTATATATGCTATTTATATAAACTAGAAAACTTCTTGCAGAGTATAAGGATCCAGCCCACTGAAATAATGATGCTTGGCCAATATTTGTTAAATACATTAAATAATATTTTAAAATGTATTTATTGTATAATCACAACCTTTTTGTTAGTATATGGTCTTATCAACTTTCTATCTATATTTACACTTGGATGATGCCTGGCCCTTATCAAAAGCTCAATAAATGTCAAATACATCTATTTTCCACGAAGATTACATTAATAGGTTAAATAGAAACATATAGTCAAGATGAAGTTTGACAAGGAAACGTCCCAGGAAATTATTATGATCTATGGGCGTTTCCCTAATAAAAGAGATATTTAAAGTGGACCACAGCTGGGGCGCCTGGGTGGCTCAGTATGGTTAAGCATCTGCCTTTAGTTCAGGTCATGATCCCAGGGTCCTGGGATGGAGCCAGGCATCAGGCTCCTTGCTCAGCGGGGAGCCTGCTTCTCCCTCTCCCTCTGCCTGCAGCTCTGCTTACTTGAGCTTTCTCTCTCTCTGTCAAATAAATAAATAAAATATTTAAAAATAAATAAATAAATAAATAAATAAAGTGGACCACAGCAAAAAGAAAAAAAAAGTCTTCTGACAAAAGTGCATTTTATGCTCACTGTCCACTGTAGTTGAAATAAACTGATGGAGCCTATTAAATTATTACAGTGGCAGGTTTAGAGATTGTACTCGAGAAGAAGTGACAACTTTATTTTTTTAAATATAAAAAATTCAAAAGATTTTTTTTCTTAATATAACTCAAAAGGAGAGCTTTTTAAAATAGAGATGTTAAATATTTTTTATATTAAAATTTGAATTATAATAAATAGATAAAAACTATAAATATCTGTTCATACTTGTCTGGTATACTTTGACAAATTGAGGTAGCATAAGAGAATAATAAGATCTTCCTGAAAACACTGTAACTTTTGTATAAGTTGAAGAGTTAAACTATTAGATCAACATATAATAATTGAGACTGGAAAGAAGAAAATTCTTGCCTATCCAAGGAAAGAGTAATCGTTGACCATACCTGAATTGGTTTTAACAAACTATCAAAGACAGAGTATTTGCCATAAGATATAGGAATGGTCAACAATCAAATCAGGAAGGATCATTGTTGGCAGTGATTCTCTGGCATTTTCTATGAAAGATGGGTCCAGACATACTCTGTCCTTGTGACAGACAGAAATTTATGGTAGAATAGATATACCAGGTAGTATAGGCTGACATCATTAGACATTAGTATCATATAATTTCCCTTAGTTCAAATTCCATGCTTACAAAGCCATTGTTTGAAAATCATTTGACTTCTCTTATAAATTCTTCAAGAAGATAATGTACTGAACTTGCTGATATATTCTTTGTCCATTTTGCAGGATATCTAATAAATTGTCAATATGATTTACACATTCATTTTTACTTATTATTATCTTTGTTATCTATCTACCTATTTATTTATTTGATAATGGCAGTTTCTCCACAAGTAAGCTATGTTCTGGAACATTGAAACAATAATTTCTTGGTCTAAAAGAACAAGGCAAGACCCTGGCTTGTATTAAATTCATAAATGTAACTCTATAAACTTTTGCCTGGTGACATTATCCTATTTTTCCCCCAAAAGCACCATTAGCATATTTAAGTTAATTGTTTAGAAATGTAGTATTTCGCACAGTATGTGTAATATTTTCTCTCTCAAGACTCTGCTTCAACATGATTAAGATTAATAATTCATAATTATTGATACGGTTGGAAAATCTTGACAAATTTTCAGATTTAACAAGAACAACAAAATGTACAAGAAGTTTCCAAGAAAAACTATCCAAACTTATAGGACCCAAATGACACACAAATTGAAATGTCTGATACTTAAAAAAGGTATACTTGTAACTACCCTTAATAAATGGTACCTGAAAAAGACCTATTATTGGTTAAATGTGTTATATATTATACAGATAGTTATATTAAACAAGCTTTTATAAGTAAAACCTAATTTATTTTAAAATGTCTGCCCCTATGCAGATTGTTAAATGACATAACAGTTAACAAAAATGAAATATGGCAGTTTTAAAACATAGGTGAGCATTCTTTGACACTTCTTTCATTGAAAAGTGGGATCCAGGTCCTTTTCTCGTGAATCTCAGTGGGATGGTGACCATAAAGTACAACAGAAATAACACTATGTGATTCTCAAGGCTAGGTCAGAGGAACTCTTGAAGCTTCCACCTTGGTATCTTGGAGGGCTTGCTCACTAGAAATTCTTTCCAGGTACACTCCTTACAGAACCCAACCACCATGTTGCAAGCCATATCAAAAGGCCATATGCAGGTGCTCTCATTGACAGATCCAGCTATACCAAACTTTAAGTCATCCCATCCCAGATACCAGCCATGTGATTGAAGAAACCTTCAGATAATTCTAGACTCTAGCCTTTTGAGTCAATCCCTGATGTTTAGACTTCCCAAGTGAGGCCTCAGATGTAGGAGAGCAGATGCAAGTCATATTTGCCATGTCCTATACAGAGTCTTTACTTTGAGAATCCTTGAGTATAATAAATGTTTGTTGCTTTCAGTATTAAGTTATGTTAGGGTTCTTCAGAGAAGCAGAACGAATAGCATATAGCTATAGGATAAAATTTATTAAGGAACTGGGTCATGCAATTATGGAGATTGTAAGCCAGTTGTGTAAATTAGTTAGAATCCAAAGACTTGAAAAGCAGGGAAGCCAACGGTGCAGATTCCAATTCACGTCCAATGGCCAGGAACATAGGGGATAGGAAAAAATTCGATGTCCCAGATCAAGCAATCAGTCAGAAAGGGCTGAATTCTTTCTTTCTCCAAGTTTTAGTTCTATTCAGGCCCTCAACATATTAAATGATGCCCACTCACAGTGGGGAGGGCAAATTGCTTTACTAAATCTTCCAATTCAAATGTTAATTTCATCCAGAAACACCCTCACAGACACATAGAGAAATAATGTTTAGCCAAATATCTGGGCATTTTACGATCCAGGCAACAACCTGACATAAAATTGACCATCACATATGTATATAGGATTGTTTCTTATGCAGCTGTACAGAACCAAAACAGATAATAATAGCAACAACAACAAATAGCAAGCATTTCTTTTGAATTTCCTATGTGTTAGATATTGTTCTAACCCGTATTGGTAAAACACTTTGTGGAATCCTCACAATATATCTATGAAGTACATACAATTCTCATTCTTATTTCAGGTTGAGAATAATTAGACTCAGGAAATTAGTTATTTTGACCAAAGTTACTAAAATAATATACTTCAAAAATTTATTTTCAGTGTTTGTTGTTCAAACTAAAGGCCAACTAAATGTGTTATAATCTCATCTTTTAAATAATATTGGTTAATAATAAAAAATTCTATATATAAGATTTTCTTTGCATTTGTAAGCATATTCTAATGCCATATGCTGTGATTGAAACACATATTTTTTCCATAATCAAGTTTGCCTAAAGGCTTCTGCCTATTTAAAGGAGTTGATAGTACATCACTGTTACATTGCTCAAATTGCCAAAATAACAGTTAGGGTTTTTAATCTTTAATTATTTATTCATCAAAATAAGTGTTCCTTTGGCATGTTAATATTCTTCAATAAAGTAGCTAAGTAACAAGTCATTTGACTTCACATTCCAAAAATGCAACTGACCAGGTAAATTGCATACTTTCTAAATACTAACATTTATGAAAACTATATACAGTGCATTTGCACATTCAAACCTGAGATTAGAATGAAATAAATAAATCACTGGGTGCAGAAAATGCAAAAGGAATTAAAAATAAAAACAAGGGTGAATGGTGTGGAAGGATAAAGGCAGTTGTCACATTAACCTATTGGCTTATTCATGTGGAGTCAGAAGGTAAGGCCTTAACCTGTGAAATGCAGAGTTGAAATTGAGAAGTCTGAAAAAAATATGGAGAAATTTAAAGAACTATTAAATTACTAAATGTATAAACTGAGAAAAGCTCATCTGTCCAATCGTATAAATAGGTGAAAAAAGGAAACTTGTATGTCTGTCATAGGATCCAAGTGGATAAAAAAAAGTCTTCAAATTCATAATCATACCTTGTACCTTACAAACTTTTTGTTTGAAGTGATCAGTAGTTCCTAAACCTCCAAACTAGGAAAGACCATAAAAATTGCACTACTGATAGCCCAGAAGTGCTTGGTAAAATAAAATACAAAATTCCTCACATCACAGGATAACTACTAATATAGCCCACTGAAGAAGAGCATCACAATGGGAGCTAATAAGAGAAACCAACACTAGGAGTGACAGTCAGAAGGATTAGTAATCTTCAAAGAGTTGCATAATAAAATAATATGTTAAAGAATGCAAAAGAAATATGCTAAAACAGGTAGAGGCATATAACAATGAACTGATATCACTATAAGATAAAATAAGAAAATATGAAAAACATGCCAGATATTGTTTACAAATTATCAAAACTCTTAGAAGCAAAGAATAGTTAGTCATTGAAATAAAATGTGCACAATATTTAGAAAATGAACAAACTGCAAGGTAAAATCGAGGAAAAGACCTGAAATGCACAGAGTTCCAAATTATGACAGAGCAATTAAAAAACATGGTGAATAAAAAGTGAGAAGCTAAAAAGTAGGAACGCTATAGAAATTCAAAAGTAGATGCCATTGAAATTGGAGAATGGTAATATTTGAAGAAATACTGTCTTAAAATTTTCCAGAATTTTTAGCTTTTTTTTTTTTAAGATTTTATTTATTTGACAGAGAGAGCACAAGCAGAGGGAGAGAAAGGGAGAAGCAGGCTCCCTGCTGAGCAAGGAGCCCAATGTGGGACTCGATCCCAGGACCCTAGGATCATGACCCGGGCCAAAGGCAGCTGCTTAACCAACTGAGCCACCCAGGTGTCCCAAAATTTTCCAGAATTTTTGAATGACGTGAATCTTTGTGTTTTTCTATAGCTCAGGAGTTGGGAACTGAGGTGGATATAATCAGAAAAGAGATAAACTCAAAGTCATATGGAGAAGAAAGATGACGAAATTCTTTGGTTTTGTATGCTGGTATAAAAGTAGTGATAAAAGGTATAAACAAACTATTCACAATGGCCCTAAAGCAGATAATGGTGGAAGTAAAAGCCAGAGTGTACTACCTTGGATAGGAAGACTTCAAGGACTCCGGTGGACTCCTGATGGTAAAAGTAGTAAGGCTAGTTGCAGGCTAGTTGCACTGAGCTTTTTGACTTCTACCCCCAAAGGGCAGAAGCTTGTAAAGGGGACTCTTACCCAGAACAGATGATGACCAGGACTCCTTGTTTACCCTTCATAGATTTATATAAACCTATAGTAATTAAACATTTATTATTTTTTAGAGAGGGGGAGAGAGAGAGAGAGGAGGGGCAAACATAGAGGGAGAGAGAGAATCTTAAGCAGCCTCCAAGCCCAGCACAGCAAGCCTGACGTGTTCAATCTCACAACACTGAGATCACGACCTGAGCTGAAATCAAGAGTCCAGCGCTTAACCTACCGAGGCACCCAGGTAATCCCCCCTTTTATTCAACATTTATTTTTTAAATAAATCTACAATAATTAAGAAAGTATGGCATGGGCATGAAGTTGGAAAAATAAAAAACAATTAAAGAAGTCTCAGAAAGAGGCCAGTGTGGACATGCAACCACTACATATGATAAAGTAGTGTAAATCAGTGAGGAAAGACTTGCTGGACTAAATACATATAAAAAGGAAAATAATTAAGATCCCTACGCCATGAGGTATGCCAAAATATATTCAAGCTACAAATGTAAAGAAAAAAAAAAGAAAGAAAGAAAATGTTTTTCAAGAAAGCCAGAAGAGAATCGTAAGATTCATAGGATTTTACCCATTATTTAAAATATACAAACTCATTATGGATCAAAAAATGAGAAAAAAGAAACTCTTAGAAAATTATAAATTAACTTATGTTGCTTCACTAGATGTAAGCAAAATAGAAAAATATATTTGTGCTTAAATAGGTGTGGTTAATTATTTTTCAAACTAAAAAAAGCAAAACAAAAGAGAGAGAAAATATCTTTATTTTTACATCAGGTAGGGAAATATTTCTTAGGCAGGACCTACATAGGACAAAGAAATCAGAGGAAGAATGCCTACAAATCAGTAAGAAAGAAAAGATGAGCATTGGGAAAATGGCAAAGAATAGAGAAAGAATAAACTTATTTTTACCAGAAATGGAGGAAATGCAAGTTAAGGAATTTATATACCACTTAATATCCATCATATTGACCAAAATTAATGTCTGATAACATTTACTATTATGTGGTGAGAGTATGAGGAAATGAAACTTTTTATAGCTTTGTTGATGAGAGTTAAATTGCTATAATTTTGAAATTAATTTGGCAATATCAAGAAAAGTTGATTATGCACATATCCTTTGACCTAGAAAATAAACTTTAATGTATCTTTCTGTGAACAGGAGACAAAAAAATGCTAATTATTGCAGTTTCTTTTTAAAAAGGAAACTATGAAAATAATTTAACTCTCCCTTGGTACAAAAAAATGGATAAAATGATTTATTCATATGAGTAAAACTACTAAGTGGTAAAAATAGATGAATGATACATATATCCCTATGAAGATTTTATAATTAGGAGGCCAAATGAGTAAGAATACATACAAGTATGAAACTATATAATGCTTTAAAATATACATTTTTAAATATTAGTATTATAATGACACACAAATATATAAGTTCTAATCTATAAATCTGAGTGGAAAATGTCAACCTCAGGGTCCTTTTACCTCTGGGAAAGGTAAAGGTAAGAGGAGTGAGTGCAAGGGGGCTTCTATCTGTATCATTTTAGTTTTCTTTTCAAGCTGTTTTTTGGAAGCCAGTATCTATTTAATCTTGATGGTGAGTACATGTTGTCTTATGATTGTTAATTTCTATATATATATATATATATATATGATATTCTTCATTATTTTACATAAAGCAAGTTTTTAGAGGAAAAATATTAAAAGATTTGGTTAAGAGCAAAACTGCAATTCAAGAATAGTTTGCAATCGTGACTTTACTATAGTATAAATTAGGTAAGGCATATATTAACATAAAATTAGTGATTTTCCCAGGCAAGGGTCAGCAATGGTTCATCCTAAGACTACATAGGATATTACTGGAAACCTTAAATAGCTTAATGCTAGGGAGATGACATATGAGGTAATTTCTACTTTGTGTAGAGAAACACACACACACATAAATGTAACAACATACTCCACTACAGGATTATTTTACAGGGTGATACAATATTTGGTAGAAAGTGTTGCATTGACAAAAAGTGCCAAAGTGATTGTAATAAAAGATTAAAGTGCTGATGTGTTTTAAGTGGCTTTAATATGTAGCTATTTTTCCTCCTGAGCAATTCCATGCTTTGAATATGTCTGCGGATGCTTTGGGGTGAAGTTCAGAGCATAAAGCTTACTTTTGTAAGGGCTGCGCTGCCAACGCCCAGATAGCTTCTCTCCTGTGTTCTCTGGAAGGGGCGAAGGATATGTAAAGGAAGGCTAAGTAAAGCGACTAGAGTCCCCTCCCTTCTCCAACACCATAGCTATTGGGAGGACATGTATCCATTCTCCTTCCCTACTCTGAATCTGCTTCTCACTTTACCTGCTCAGAATCCAGGACTGCCTCATGATGCCACCTTTTCCCAGTACGTACATTAGCCTAATGCAGGAATCCAGCTCCCCCCCTTTCTCCTGGGCTCCATACTGCCTCATGTGGAACACAAGTAGGGGGGTATCTTCTCTCCTTTTTTATCCATATTAGGTTAGTCAGCACCTGCTCTGAGAACAGGCCATATTTTCTCTTTTCTTACTGACAGGCTTGACTTCCAAGATTTAGAATCAAGGAAGAAGCATAAGACTGTTCCAGAGTACAAGTCGGAGTCACACAATCCAGGTTAGTTTATGCCAGTAAGCTTGTATTGCTGTTGATTTGGGCAGACCCAAATAATCACAAAGTATACTTTGGTTCCCATTCAGCTCTGCACAGGACTCCCTCAGGGACCCTTCAGGGGAAAAGGGATGATTGACAGGAAAATATTTCATATCCGTGGCAGGGAAATATTTTAACACTATTAAAATATTGTCAATATTTTCTGCAGACCCCATATGAGTAAACTCCTAGTCCCTGTGCAGGAAAATGGGAGTACTATAGATTTTAATCTAGGCACCAAAAAGCCTGAAATGAAAATTCCCTAGAAAGGAAAGTCTCTAGAAAAGCTTACATATTAACCAGTTTACACACCCCGAGTTATCTTTAATAATTGGCAAAACAGTGTTCTTATCTGTGTGTTTAAATTTTTTGGTTGATTGTTTTTTTATTTTACCCCCCAGGAAGCCCAATTAACTAGAGTAAGAATTATTTTCAAATGGGAATATTTATTTTTTGTATAGTTATGCTTCTTTTTAATTAGACTAACATGATCTGCTAATTAAATTCCCTTGGAAAACAAGGCTTGCCCTATTAGGAAATGTATTTCCACAAATGGTTTTACCATCCCTACCATTTAGAAAAATATTAAGAAGTTTTTCCAAAACTCATCAGCAATACTGGGAAGTATTAGGTTTTCTATATATGCCAATTCTTTGGAGAATTTATAAAAGAGTAAATGGTTTGCATTTGTTTCTTTCTTCCCTGTGCAGCACATAACAAATCCAAAACTGCTGAATAGCAAAGAGACATTTTCTTGTAGATATAAAGAGTTGTACAAATGTTTTCTGTCTCAGGCTGGAGCAGGAAAAGAGATGGCGTGTTCACTATGACAGGACAAAGCAGGCTGGGAGGGCCAGATCATGGAATCTGCCCCCAGGGTTAGGTCACACATAGGACACAGCTGATGCAGCAGGTGCCAGGAGGAAGTCTAGCCATGCAGGTCAAACCTGGTATGGAAGGAATAGGCCATAGAGAATAATACAATTCCATACAAAATTGTGCATCAGAAAGCTCCAACATGGGAGGCATTTTTCTAATAGGCAAGTCAGGAAGAGCAATAAGGAATCAAAAAACAAATGATACTTATGAATATCAAACCAGTAATCAGGAAATCAACAACAGGAAAGTCTTCAAGGGTGGGAGGAAATAGAAGTAATTCAGAAAGGTGTGTGGGGTGCCAGAGTGGAAGAGCATATACACACATTGATCCATTTAATCCTCAGTAATCTGAAATAGTTTCCATTTTATGAATAAGGAAACTGTGAACCATTAGGTTCATTATAACTGGTACCTGGTATTCATACCTGGTCTGACCCTAATTCCTTAACCCATTGAACGTGGTAATCATGTTATATTTAATTAACATAGGAATCAATAAATCACCCCCTGGCTGAGCAGTTTGGGATGAATAAATATAAATTGTTTCAAATAACACAAGTTGTAAAATGTTAAGGGGTCTCACTGTTATTTATCCTTATTAATTTATATTTTTATAACTACAGAGGTAATATTAAACATTTGTCATAAGGTCATTGGGGGGAGATAAGGCATTACACAGTGTCTAGGCAGTATCTGAGGTCTACACAGCACTTCTCGGTATTCAGGAAGATGCCGTCCCTATGTGATTAAGGTCCCAATTAAGATTGTTGATAGATGTTCCTTACAAAAAAAGTAAGTTTTGGGGAAGATGGTAGAGACGGTGTTATAATTTAACCGAAACTCTTTTCATATTCCACTTTCCTGTATATGTGGAAAACCATACATACAGTATGTAGAATTTACCAAATTTATCTCACCATAGACCATCTGTTTGTACTGAATCAGCCTGAGTAATTTTTTTACTTTGATAACCAGTGCTCTTTGGGGGATGTAGGGGGTGAAGGAGAGATCGGTGGAGGGAGGTTTGTTTGGGGAGGAACCTCACAAGAAGAAAATAGAATAAGAATCCCAGAATAACTGGGATGCCTTAATGAGCCAAACACTTAGTCCCTGAGGAAAAAATTAAAGTTGAGTTTTTAATACTCAGTTGAATTGATCTGAGTCAGACAAGCAGCAAGGCTAACTTAATGTTGAGCTCCAAAGCATTACGTTAGTGTTGCTTAAATCTCTTCTGCCTAAAATCTGGGGTGTTTTACTTTCTAGACAGATGATGAGTAAACAAGTGGGTGCAAATGTGTACATGGGGTGCAAAAGGATCCAGCTCTGAGAAGAAAAATACAGGATATTAAAACCAGCTGGGATTGCAGAAAAATTCAAGGTGAATATATCCCCTTTGATCTCTAAATCCCTATTCTGGATTAAAATAATACAAAATAGTTAAATTGCATAAAAATGATAGCTTGATAGATTCGGTTGATAAATTGGATTCTTTAAAAGCATGAAGCACATATGCTATGCAGGTGAAAATCATCTTGTGAGGAAAATGCACATCAGTAAATAAAACAATCAATCTGCTAATAGTGTATGTTCCTTTGGGTACCAAATTTGAAAACATTTGGTAATTTTCTGTCAAGATGGGTACACAAATCCAGTCTCTATGTTATCCTCAAACAGTTAGACCATGGAAAAATAAATCATTTTGAATAAAATAAGGCTTTTGTTTCTTTTTCTTTCCCAATCCCAGAAACTCTATGATATTATTCCTATTATAAATATCACAAGGTTATTCTCCTCACTTGCACATTCACTGAAGCAATAAATCAGTGACTAATTGCACTTCACAGTCTCCATGTTAAGTGTGGTGTGTGATGATTTACATTATTTAGAACTATAAAAGTGAGATTAAATCGTTGCCATCAATGATTGCAGTAAAGGGCATAGAAGGAAATTGTAGCATTTTAATGAAAAGGGTAGCTTCTGCTTGGAGGCACTATCACTACTCTACGGCTCTCTTGGTGTTCCTAATGTTTTACCCTTTAGGGTCAGAGCAATTACTGCAATTCTCTATGGAACCAATATTTTGCCATGTTTTATCATCTCAATATAGATGCATTTAAAATGGTGCAATGTCATCATCATTGCCACTATGGAAGATAAGCCTTCAGGTAAAACTTAGCATTATCCCACAAGATAAATTTTTTATAACATTTTCAGTTTGAAATTTGTCATGTGTACTTTGCAATGTCACCATAAGTTTCTGAAAGGCAGCACATGTTTTTAAAAATTAGAAAATAATGGCTCGGTTCCTTTCCACCAAGCAATATGTTCCAAACTAACTTGATTGAACTGATAAAACATGATTATCCTCAAATAAGATGATATGCTTTCTATATCTTATAAACCTGCCATTATAGTAAATGCAGCGAGTCCTAGTATATACCTCTAACCTTTATATTGCCTTAGATAAAGCCATATCTCACCAACTTTATTTCTATAGTTTAGCATTCTGTAAACTGCTACTGAAGGAAGAAAAATAATGAAAATTGGTAGTTAGAAGAAATGTTTAAATTATAGAGTTTCTCAGAATTCATATTTGTAATCTTTAATTATGGAAATTACAAGACATTAAGGAGTATTTTCTTGGCTTGAAGGGCAAAAGGCAATCTTGTGACATTATAGCAAATAATAAAAACAAAAGCCAAAAAAGTATTACAGAGTTAAAGAGAATCCCACATAAGCCACAGCTCTTTCCACCTTAGGTACCCATCATGGAGCCATTTGCCTAAAGCACTGATGACAAACCTGGGAAAAATCTCACTGTAGGGGAAAATGTCTTCAAGATGCATTTATTTCACAGGAAATGCATTAATACCATAGAAGAATTTTTGAGCAATCAATGCCTGTCTCTTAAATTGCCTTAATCCTTCCATTTTTCCTTTCCAGATCATCTTTAAATTTAGAGATAAATACAAGGTCAAACATGAGACACAGTGTGCATGGGCAGAACTGCTTGAGTATATGCAATGGAGGGCAGTACAGAGAGAAAGGGAAAGGGTGCAAGCTGATCTGCCCTTGGGAAGTCTATTGGATGACACAGGAGCATGAACCAGACACAGTGCCCTCGACAAGAAATCTTGTCAGCACCCCAGGATATCCCCATGTCCCATCCAGTCATTATCCACTTGTACTTGGCAATAACAATCACGACTCTGACCTCTAACATATGGCTTTTCATCTGTATGACCACCCTTAATTCTAGGTTAATAATCCCATATCTGAAACTATTTAAGAGAGACAGGCATCTCTCACAGAAGAAGCTAAGAAATGTCTCCTGCCTTGCCTTTCCATTTCCCAGTTGAAAATAGATAATTATATTTTCACCTTTCAAACTGATTTAAAGTCTGGAAAAAAATACGGACAACTGACGGTAAATCAGGCTAAACAATTATGAGAAATCCTTAGTAGTTTATCTTTGGGGTTACCTCCACATGAGTGATCTAGAAATTCAAAGGTGATTGATAGAACAAAGAAAGCTACATAATTAGAATAATAGATAAATATAAGGAGAAAAAGAAAGTAAGGGCGATATAAAGGATAAAATAGAAATTATTTTAACCTCATATTTTTAATTTCTTAGTCCCTCTTTCTTTATTGAATGCATATCAAATTGCTTTAACTAGTCAGAAGGCTTTAACGCTCCTTGAGGATTAAAATAAAGCATTCTGCTAATTTTTTTTTCAATTTTATTTTACAACCTCTTATTGGAATCCTTAGCCTTTATAGTACTCTGCAAAAATCTTCTCATAAGCTTAAAAACAAGGAGTAAAACCCACTAGTATCATTATAGGCACAATATAAAATCTACATGGCAATGCTTTTTGCCATGAATTGTAAAGGCAAATATTTTAGAAAGTATATCATGTAAAGACTTTGTGATTTCATTATAAAGGAACAACTAAAATAACAGGAGTCATCAGATTAGAATTACCTCATTTTCCCACCAACAAATCTAATAACCCACTCATATGCGTTTCCATAAAATTTGCCTGTCTTCCTATCACAGTATATTGTGCAATGAATCCCACTGCAATCTCTCTCATCTGTATCATAAAATTTTCCCACACTACTGGATTGTTTTCCTTTAGTTCACAGACACGTCTTGCAATATTTCTCAACTTCAAACCAAACCAGAGCAACACACAAACCATAACCTTCCCTTGATCCCATACTGCCGAGCTGGAGCTCCCTTAATTTATCCATCTTTGTAGCAAACACCACCGGATGTACTATATATTTGCTGCTTCCTTGTCCTCATCTTCCACTCTGTCCTCATCAATTCCACTCCCCACAACTCCTCTGAAAGAATTATTTCATGGTCGCTGAAACTTCATCTTGCCACACCCACTGGTAAATTCTCAGTGGGCTCCCACCTTTCTCTCTCAGCAGCACTGACACCATTGATCATTCTCCCCTTGAGCCACTCTCTTCCCTTGACTCTTAGGAAGTCATATCCATACTGGTTTTCCTTCTAAGCCAATGATCGCTTCTTTTCAATTTCCTTTTCTGATTGTTCCTTTTTCCCTGACCTTTAGATTTTTCAAGTGTCCCTTGACTAAGTCCTCAGAACTCTTCTGTCTCCACACTCACTTTCTAGGTATTCTCATCCCATCCCTTGGCTTTAAATATCATCTCTGGGGGCACCTGGGTGGCCCAGTCGGTTAAGCGTCTGCCTTCAGCTCAGGTCATGATCCCAGGGTCCTGGGATCGAGTCCCGCATCGGGCTCCCTGCTCAGCGGGGAGCCTGCTTCTCCCTCTCCCTCTGCCTGCTGCTCCCCCTGCTTGTGCTCTCTCTGTCAAATAAATAAATAAAATATTAAAAAAATAACTAAATATCATCTCCGTGCTGATGCATTCCAAATGTGTATCTTTCAAATGTGTGTCTCCAGCCTTAATCTTTTTTCTGAGTCTCAGACTGATATATCCTACTATCTAATGAGCATTTCCACCACAGATGTCCCAAACAGAAATCTTGGTTACCCTCCTATGATCACCTTTACCCTTGATCAAATATGTTCTTACTCCTCAGTAATGTCAATTTCAACCCTCCAGTTGCTCAGGTTGATAACTAACTAGTAATTATGCCAGGGAACTTTTTTCAAAAGTAACTGTACCTACTATGGGTTGAATTTTGTCTCCTCCTCTAAATGAATTTATGTGTTGAAGTCCTAACCCCCTGTAACTTGGAATATGACCATATTTATTGATGAGGTCTTTACAAAGGTAATTAAAATAAAATGGAGGTAATTAGAGTGGACCCTAACCTAAGTATGACTGATGTCCTTAAAAGAACAGGAAATATGAACACAGATAGTTCCAGAAGGAAGGTGATGAGAAGAAATAGGGAGAAAATTGTCTTGTATAAGCCAAAGAGAAGGGCCAGGAAGAGAACCTGACCTCATAGCCCTCAGAAGGAAGCAACCTTGCCAGCACCTTGATCTTCTAGCCTCCAGAACTGTGAGAAAATAAATTTCTGTTGTTTGAGCCACCCAGTCTGTGGTTCTTCGAAAAGGCACCGTAGCACGGTAATACAATGGCCACCCCATCAATGTGTCCTATCAGCTCTACCTTCAAAATATATCCCAACTCTGACCATATTCAGTGCTAAATGCATGCTCTACTCTACCTCTCCCCTGAGGACAGTGAGAACCTGCTAATTAGTCTTTACTCACACTCTTGGTTTCACAGCTTAATGACTAGAGTCATATTTTCAGAATACAAATCTCGCATTGCTTTCCTGCTCACACTGTCCACTGGTTTCTTAGCAAAGCAAAATAAATGCAAACACTACCATAACCTACAATGTCTTAAAAGATATTGCCTCCAACCAGCTTCCTGCTCTCATCTCATCTACTACTACCTGAGGCTTTGCTTTCACTTGCCTTCTTCCTGCCGCTCCTGGAATATACTAAGCTTTTTCTCACTCCAGGTCATTTTCAGATTCTTTTCCCTCTCCCTTTCTCATGATCTTCCTAAGGCTTTCCCTCTTGGTACATTTCTGTCTGGATGAAATGACACCTGCTTCAGAGCTTTTCCCTAACCACCCTAACATATGTACTATCCATCTACTTACTGTCATTATATTGCAATCCATTGGTTTATGTTGCCTTATATTTCTCCCCCAGTAGAAGGAAAGATCCTTGAGGGCAAAGGCTTTGTTCGTACCCCAGCACCCCCAGAATTTAGAATATGTCTGGCAATGTTTGCTGAATGAGTCAATGTATGTAATGAGTCAATATACAGAGTCACTACCCTGTACCATAAAGATGTCCCACATAATACTGGTGTCCCTGAGACAATTACTAATCTTCTTTTTTTTTTAAGATTTTATTTATTTGATAGAGAGAGACACAGTGAGAGAGGGAACACAAGCAGGGGGAGTGGGAGAGGGAGAAGCAGGCTCCCTGCTGAGCAAGGAGCCCGATGCGGGGCTCGATCCCAGGACCCTGAGATCATGACCTGAGCCGAAGGCAGACGCTT
The DNA here is from genome assembly GCF_037043125.1 of Eumetopias jubatus. Classification (NCBI taxonomy): domain Eukaryota; kingdom Metazoa; phylum Chordata; class Mammalia; order Carnivora; family Otariidae; genus Eumetopias; species Eumetopias jubatus. The sequence goes on along the minus strand of NW_028274808.1, from coordinate 123,648,008 downwards.
AACGAATGAGCCAGCCAGGCGCCCCGACAATTACTAATCTTCAGTACTAAAACATATCCTATCCTGAATATCTACAATGTTGAGTTCACACAAAGAGTTGAAACATAACCTTCTCAAGGACCCAGCTGTGTTTTGCTTTGCTTTCATTTGTCCCTTACAATCTTTACATTAAAGGAAAATTAAAGAGAACAAAAACTTATTACCCATTTGTCTCCATTAGGTTTCTGAGTTATCAAGTCAATATTTCTTAAACTTCCTATGTGTAAACATTTTTTTTGAAAAAGAAATGGGATATTTTGAAAACTTATCTGAAGGTTTTCATTTCTGGCATATCTGGATAGGTCTCAGAGTGCAAGGTGACTGAGAAATCTGCTACTTCTTCACTCAATACACATTCTACCTCCCACTATGCCAAGCTTTAGTGAGAATCCCTTTGATTGGAAGTTTCTTTTCATTCTAGTAAGATGAATGTTTAAGGATACATCAAAGTATACTTGATCAGTTGAATATATTCTTTACAAAATAGTTAATACAACATCTTTATCCTAATGTGTAAGACAAGATTCCAAAACAAGCATGTGGTTTTAAAATAGTTCTCTCCACTGTTAATTTTTAAAGAGTGAACCAAGGTCATCTTTACGTTGGGTGACAAAGGTTTAGATTTCCTTAATACACATCAAATAAATCTAGAGAATGATTAGGTACCTCCTAGGGTCTTCTGAGGAAAGTAGATATCATTACACATTTTAAAGGGTTTAACAGTAATGTAGAATCATTACAACTCAGAATCTTTTGTTGTTGGTAAGTATTATGTTTTGGTTTTAAGAAATTCAATTATTGAACTATTAGATTAAAAACTTATAGAACACCAAATATAAGCCATGCTCAATGATAGGCACTGGGTATATCCAAGCTATGTCCTTTGCTTTTGAAAAACTTATAAATTGCTTGGTAAAATAGCCATGTAACAAAAAAATTACAATCTAATGATAAAATGATAATAAATTCATATTAATTTTCCTGGATTATTTATTCCACAGATTACAGCGCACTTAGGGTACATGTGAACTCTTGGAGTAAGCACTTAGAGATGGCCAGGAAGTGACATATGTGTTGTGTTTTGAATAATGAACAGGAATGTGCAAGAAAAGAATGAAGGAAAGGATATCATTAGCAGAAGAATTGCCTTTGCATAAGGTAATAGAACCGAAATATAAGTCTGAGTTGCCATCTTCAATATTTGAGAATTTACGTATTGCTGAAACAAAAGATTTTAGAGAGGATAGGGATGATTATGTTTGGTTAGATGAAGGAAGTACATTTAGGCCAAATCGTGTGCCAGTTGGATGCCTTCTATACCATATGGCAGTGTTTGATTTTATAATGAAAACAATGGTAAACCAACAGAAATCTTTTATTTTTTATTTTTTTAAAGATTTTATTTATTTATTTGACAGAGAGAGACAGAGCGAGAGCAGGAACACAAGCAGGGGGAGTGGGAGAGGGAGAAGCAGGTTTCCCTCTGAGCAGGGAGCCCGATGTGGGACTCGATCCCAGGACCCTGGGATTGTGACCTGAGCCGAAGGCAGATGCTTAACAACTGAGCCACCCAGGCGCCCCAACAGAAATCTTTTAGTTAAAAAAAGTGATTAAATATTTTTATAAAGTTGAATCTGGTAACTACAGTGAGATGATAGATAGTTATATAGATAGATGATGATGATCATAGATAGATGATAGATAGATAGATGGATAGATAGATAGATAGATGATAGATAAAAATGCTATTGACGAGAGCATTTACCAGGTTGTTGCAGTTGAAAGACATGATGGGACAGAACCAAAAAGGATAATAAGCATGGATCTAAAGAAATGGCTAAGTTTGGGATATTTTTCTGATATATTTAAGTGAATTTGGAGTCTGATTGGAGGAGAAAGCTCAAGAGAAGAGTTAACAATTATAAGATTTTTAGCATGGAAGTATGGATGGATAGAGTTAAGCTTAACCACAAAACCTTAGAAAATCCAGTTGAGTAAATTTACCTTTGAGAAGGAAGGCAATTCATTCTTTGGGGGATATGCTGGGCTTGAGATACTTGGGAGACCTGTAGATGGCCATCCTTTGCCATCACTTACATTCCTATTGACAATGACATGTAATTATAGCAAAATACTAGAGACCTCAGCTAACATAATTATGCTTGAAAAAGATTAGAATAATACTAGCCATAGGGAGCTTTTAATTTAAACATTGCATAAATGATATGCATTATTATTATTAAGGACAACCTCAAAAAACTCAAATTTCTAGGTTAGCATGGCATCCATTAATGTAGCATTTGGACTCCTTGGTCTTTTATAACTTTTTGGTTCAAGAATTTCATATCGCTGGCTTTATATAATGAGGCTATACAACTTGGTTATTGGGAATATTGACTCTTGATTCAGACAAAATTGGGCTTAAATCTATGCCTAGCTATGCAACTTTGGACAAGTTACATAATGGTATAATAATTACGACTAGCCCATGTAAAGATTAGGATTAAATGAGATACTTTAAATAAGAAATTTTATTTAAATAAAAACACTGACACACAGTGAGTTCTGAGTCATTGTTTATGCTGTTATAACAGCCCAGAGCAGGTAAAATTATTGTTATTTGTCATTTCCCCAAACTTTTTCTGTCTCATAAGCATTTCTGTTGTTGTTGGGGGACCACAATTACTTTGAAAATTACATATTAAGAAATTTCTTCAGGTAAAATACAATCTCCAAAGAAGAAAGATAAGTAGAACCTTTTGAAACGAATATTTTATTATCTTCTCCAAACATCCCTTGAAATTAGCCTTCTTCTACTCACAATGATTCTGATAAGCCTGCTAATCCTGGGTCAGCCCTCCACCTCTTATATAAGACCCAATTCAGAATCTTTTCTCCAGATACACATTAGAGATGAAGTGATTAGAATAGGAGTGTTGGTGCATTGTCCTAAAGAGATGCCCCTAAAATGCCCATGGCTGTCATGCTCCAGCTGCCCTGATTTCTGGCATCTTGAGAACTTATTAAATAACGGTGATTTTTGATTTTTCTGAGCTACACAATTCTTAAAACAAATCTTTTACTTTCTTTTTCCCCCTTTTACTGTTTAAATTAGTTGAAGTTGGAGTTTGTTGATGTTAACTGAATAAGCTAAATAACACAAAAACTGGAGTTATACAAAACATAAAGAGAGGAGTTATACAAAAAAAGAGCCTGGGGTGCGTCTGTGGCTCAGTTGGTTGAGCATCTGGGATTGAGCCCCACAGGGGGCTCCACACTCAGCACAGAGTCTGCTTGGGATTCTCTCTCTCCCCTCACTGCCCCTCCCCCTGTTCCTGTGCTCACTCTCTCTCTCTCTCTCAAGTAAATAAATAAATAAAATCTTTGAAAAAAAATCCTCATGAAATAGGGAGTATTTGGTGTTAGTCGTCAAACTCAGATTGGACAAATGCAGTTGAAGTCTTTATGCAAATTCTAGATGAGATGCAATTATTCCATGCCTCTCTGTGCCAATTCCATCAATCACCTTATTCCATGTGGCCTCATAGTAAGCTTTTGGTAAAGTTTTGAGAGACCAAGCAGCTGCTATGATAGATCAATACAAAAGAGATGGGAAATGCTTTCTTACCAAAGAAATGAAGGTTCCTTTCAAAGCATTGAATAGTTAAGTTAAAAAAAAATAAAGCTAACTCAAACTTGAAATTTTTATCTCTCAGGACCTTATGTAACAATAATGAAAAAGCAGCCTACTGTTTGTATCTGTCAAAAATAATATAAAGAGACTGATTGTGGAAGTCGCTGGATTTTACTGGCAGTTGGCTGCTAGGAGAAAATTTTAAGGCTAATCATACTGTTAGGAGCTAAGAGCATTAAAGAATCCCAATTTCCTACATCCCTTGAGAATTATTTCTACTGTACCTTATCTGACTGAATATAATGTGCTTCCCTTATAGAAAAAAAAAACCCTCCCCCATACCATTAATACTTACAAGATACCATAGTTTCAAAGGTAACACAAATTCAAGTTAAGGAAACCTAGAATTGGTAAAGTGGAGTCATAAAAGTTAGAGTTTCATCCAGAAGGATTTGCAGATGGTTTGAAGAACAGATTCTGGTTTATCACTGAGCCTTGAAGGTGACAGTGCACCTATCCTTAGTCCAGCAGGTGAACCTAAGATGACAACACGAATCCAGCCTTCTCTCAGCCACCTGGATGTAGAGCTGGGAATGCATAGACCCTCTGGGGCACCAGGCAGACTTGTTGGCACATGTAAGTGACACATGGGCAGCATCTGAAGGAACACACACGCTGCACTGGTGAGTGACTATTTCTCTAGTGCTCGCATACACGCCATTTCCTCACCACCAGGTATTGAAATAAGGCTGGTGCCTCACGTGCGTTACCTAAGGAATGGTAAACTTCTTGCCCAGACTACAGATGGCTCTGAAAATACGCAGACAGGAGCAATGAGAAGGCAACTGGAATATAACAACCTCATTAATAGGAATTCCCTAAGGACAAAAGGACAATTCTTTGATTAGGAAAAAACTTCAATCATTATGTTTTCTTTTCCACTTTGCTTAAAAGGAGTTATGGCCCGAGGTCAAGATCTACAATAATTCATGAGTTATGACTAATGGACTAGAAAATCAGGTTCTCAGAAGGCTTTAGACTGGCGGATTAGACAAGAAGTTGTCTTTCCTCTTCATTTCCACTACACATGATTTGGGGCAATATTTTTGTTTCAATACTGAGTCCTCCATAAATCCATAATAATCCTTAATGATCCTGGATTTGGAGAAATAAAAGCCTCATGACATTGGCCTTTGCTGGCTTTAGCTAGACATTTTCCAGGGCTGTTTCTCTTTGACAAGTCAGTGAGTTTGTTTGCAATTTTAAGTGGGTCAGTTTTGTGGACAAGGGCATTTTTGGAAAACAATACATATGGAATTAGTTTGTGTGTGTGTAAGATGTATCAAGAAAATAACACAAATAACAAAAATAAATTGTGTGTGTGTTGATTATTAGTCCAGGCTCAATTTTCTTGATATACCTTCTCCTGTTTAATTTGATTCTGGTAAAGCTACCAACCACAGAATATAGGCTCCTGTATAAAGGATGCATACACCAGGCAAGGCTGATTCCTTTCTCAGAACTTTTATTAGAGCAGAGATACTCAGGAATGGAAAGTCTTTAGTCATGATTAAAACAATGTATTTCTCTAAAAAGAATGTGAATATTTTTTTCTATTGCTCTAATTCCTGGAGTTACGTGGTTCCTGTTTTTTTAAGGCCTATCTTTAGAGGTTTTTTTTTTTTTAACTCTCTTTTTTATTAGTTATAAAAATTACCCTTTTCTTGCTCTAATTTAGTAGAAAGAGTTAAGTCTAGACAGACTTTATTAGGGTTCTTGTAAAAGCAGCTTGGACATTTTATCATGAATATAAATAAAACTACGCATATTTCTATGCACATAAGGTAAATATTTTATTATAATGTGGCTATGAGTAAAGAAAATGTTTAATAACTTAATTGAGTTATAAATCACAAAATATTCAACTGTACTTAAATATTGAGCACACATTAAATTCAACAGCGTGGTGTCAGGGCAGGCACATCCATCCAGTTTAACTTGTCCCTTTGTAACAATGAGGCATTAAAGTCATCACAAGAATAGCTATACATTCTGTATCTAGCGTCAATGATAGAAAAAATTCAGGTTGATAATTAACTTAATCCCCAATGTTCACCTAAAAGTAGTTAAAACATCTACCTCCATTCAATACAAATGAGAGGATGATGGTAGAGTTTTTTGGAATACAATTTGAAGAAATCTACTCAAAATGTCCATTATCAGTTCCATCAAGATAGAGCACAGTCCAATTTTTCCATCTGTCCCTGGATACACAAAACTAATTTACCTAGAAGTTTGAAGCTTCTGAGATTTAGAATAAACTGAGGGGACAAAATGACTCACCTTATCCCCAAAACATATATCTATAAATGGAGCTTTGTTCTGTAAAAATCATAACCCCTGGCTTAACCTAGCACATAAGCCAATGTGTAAAGCATCTCCTGACAATCTCTTACTGGACTGGATAGGAAAGGACCTGCCATCAATGATGTTACCCGAAACAGCCAACACACTTGGCTGTTACCATGGTGATAAGGGGAAACTGAATTGGGAAGAACTGTGAATTGTCAACATATGGTGAGCATTCAGCCCTTTCTATTCACCCTGAGAAATTCCTTATTTTAATAAGAAAAATTAAAATATATTAAAACCGACTCTATAAAGAATTTCATTAAAATTAAAATAAATTCATTCTACATAAAAAAAAAAAATGTACTGGGCACCTAGGTGGCTCAGTCGTTAAGCGTCTGCCTTCGGCTCAGGTCATGATCCCAGGGTCCTGGGATCGAGCCCCGCATCGGGCTCCTTGCCCAGCAGGGAACCTGCTTCTCCCTCTCCCACTCCCCCTGCTTGTGTTCCCTCTCTCACTGTGTCTCTCTCTGTCAAATAAATAAATAAAATCTTTTAAAAAAATGTGCTTGGAACTGCCACATTTGAAAATTCTCTTCATTGAAATTATTTCTGGAAAGTCAGAAATTATAGATTACAATATGTAAAGTGATTTGTTTGACAGAGTACAAAATTGATAATCATACAGTAAAGTCCTCACATTAATTAAATATTCACATTTTTACAGTTGCCCTAGAGAAAATGAATAATATAGGTAAAATTTTAATAGTAATAGAATAAGATATATATATATTTTAGTCAAAACTATGACCTCTGAAAATAGTAAAAATAATAATAATAGCAATCTTTTATCTATGTAGGGATGGCAGTGATGAATAACTAGAAAATTCTAGAGAGACTTCCATGTAAGAAAGTCTGTTTCATAGTATTATAATCATGTTTCTCCATAACTTTAGTTCTTTCATAAACGTATTAAAGTTATGTAAAACCCCAAACACTTTTGGAATCTGTTCTTTAACTGATGACATAGCAGAGAGGGTTTCATAACTTCAACATAACAACATTTCTAGTTTTCTTTACAACCAACTCTCTATATAACATTCTCTCTGCACACACGTCTTAATAAATGCACCCTATTATATACAAAGTTTGCAATTTACCTTACTTCACATCCTTGAAACCCTTGACCAGGGTTCAAGATGTAAGTTTCTTCCATAAGTAATTCTGTCATGTTCTACCAATATACTCGTAATTCCCTTTTTATTTTATTATTTTATTTTATTTTTTATTTTATTTTATTTTATTTATTTGACAGAGAGAGAGAGAGAGTGAGAGTGTATGAGCCGGGGAGGGTGCGGCAGAGGCAGAGGGAGATGCAGACTCCCCACTGAGCAGGGAGCCTACTGTGGGACTCAATCCCAGGACCCTGGGATCATGACCTGAGACACTTAACTTACTGAGCCACCCAGGCACTCTTTACTCATAATTTCTCTCCTCCTATTCTTGCTCCCAAATATTTCCACTGTGAATTCTGAAACTTCCATTCCATGATTAAACTCCAATACAGTCTCACCCTCTCCCTCTAAACTTGTGGTCTTGTAGATATAGATTTCCCTCCAGAACATTCAAGAGGAAGTTATTCTTTTACACTGTACTACTATACAAGTATCAACTGAGATTGGTATATTCTTGGTTTCTCAATGGCTTTTTCAAGAAATTATTGCTAATTTCTCATGTAAAAACCATCTAGTGTTTTTGAGGCTTATTCCAGTTGGCTACACAACCAGGTACCCTTTCTCACGCTTTCACTGATGGTTCTTGTCGTTTTCTTCTTTCTCATGGATAATTTCCTTAGCTAGCTTTTCTTGTCTTACTCTCCATTCAAGTTCTTACTGTCATCATGGGTGAATAAATGCCTATATAAAAACCTCACACAACACACTGCATTCCCAGTTCCTTGACCTGATGTTCCTATCATATTTGTTCCACCTAAGGTACCCATCCCTGTGGCCAGAGCCTAAACTTGGTCAGTGTTCATTGTTCAATATGTATGTAATATATAATATATATGTTATATATACTTTGTATATATGTATGTAATATGTAATGAATGTGTTATATATTATTCACTGTGTGTGTGTGTAATATGTAATGTATGTTATATATATACACACACGTGTGTGTATGTGTGTGTGTTTTTTTTTAATGTTATTTTTCTTCTTTCTCCAATACTCCCCAGTCAGACCAGCAATGCATTACCTGAGTAAGGAGGGGAATTATGAACAGTGCTGTCCTATCAATGCCTGAAATTCGTGAGATAGCTTCCACATGGAAGATTCAATGCCTCTATGTGGGCAGATACATTGCGCAAATAAGGGACAATGGGTTGGTTTGCCCGCAACCTCAGCATGTCACCCTACTGCACCATCTACTTTACTTTCCAATCTCAAAGAGAGGCAGTTATAGTATGGGTGTCACCTCTATCTCCCAGATGATTGGTACCCTTTCTTGATCTTCCTACTGTACTTTGCACTAAGCAGTCAGTTAAATTGATAATAACAGTGGAGGACTATTTCCCCCAGACTCAGCTAAACATCTGAGGCATGTTGCATCCTTGCTTTTGTTCATCCAGGGCAGGCAGTGCCCTAGTAGTACTGTAGATCTATCTGATCCTATGAGGAAGGTAGGAGGGATAAATTAAATTTTTATCTTTCTTGGATAAGATCAACCAGATTTCTTGGCTCAAGCTACATGTCTGATAGGTCCCCTTCCATTCAGCAGGGTTTTCAAATAATTATTTCAGTCTCAAATCCTTCTGATAGCACCTCAAAAGTATTTTTCACATATGTCTACTTCTCTTTATTCTCATCACTATGAATATAATATAGACCACTGCTTTTATTAAGATTATCACAACAGGGGTGCCTGGGTGGCTCGGTCAGTTAAGCCTCCAACTCTTGGTTTCAGCTCAGGTCATTTTCTCAGGGTTGTGAGATTGAGACTCGTGTCTGTCTGTAATAAAAATAATTACTACAAAAGACCTTTAAGTTACTTACCAACCTCTAGACTGTTCCATGTGATTTCTGGGCCTTAGCATTTGTGCTTTACCTGCCTTCCTGAAGCACCCACTCCTCGTGACCAAATCCCCATACTATTACTCTCAAATGTGGCTACAACCTGCCTTGGACTTCTGCCCTCTCTAACCTCCCCTCTAGACTGTCCCTCTCATGTTTTCAACCAATCTTATCTCTGCACTAATACAACAGGTAGTTACTACAACAGGTAGTTAATGTAAGTTAACTTACATTAAGTTATGTATGCTTAAGTATACATAAGCATACTTATGCTCGCATCAAGCATTTTGTTTGATGATTCTTTCTTAATTGCCTGGATCCTTCTCATGGCTCTTACATTTCCATGAAGGCAGGGGCACCCATGTTCTATTCCTTGTGATGTCACAACAGCTAATAGTACCTGGCACAATATGTGTTTGTTTAAAGAATTAAAAAGTAAATGATTGAATAATAAAAGCTATGAATCATAACATTGGATACTTCTATATAATTTCCTTACAGTTTTCAACTGTCTGATGAGCAGCTATAGCCCTCACTTCAACCATTACTAGGATATAGAAAAGCTAAAATCCACATAAAAAGGAAAAATATCTGGATCTGAATTGGAAGATGATAAGATCCTTCTATTGAACCTATTGTCATAATGGAAATAAGAAGTGAAAGGCCAATGAGGGAAATGGATTCCATTGTCAGGAAAGTAGGTGTTATTTGAAATTCACTGTGCATGGGCTTAATAAGGAATTATAAACTAATATTTTGCAGCATTAGGTCTCCTAAGATAATATAACTAAATTATTATTTAAATTTTGCTACTTTAGGTGATCAGGATTTAAAGGATTTCTAGAACGACTTACTGTCTAAATGTTATACTTCAATAGTTAATAATGATTCAATTGCTGTTGTTAACGAACCATCGTGAAATTTTGTTTAAACAACCTGCTGCTTAACCAATAAAGAATATTGTTCTGGGGCGCCTGGGTGGCTCAGTTGGTTGGGCGACTGCCTTCGGCTCGGGTCGTGATCCTGGAGTCACTGGATCGAGTCCCGCATCGGGCTCCCTGCTCGGCAGGGAGTCGGCTTCGCCCTCTGAACCCCCCCCTCATGTGCTCTCTCTCTCATTCTCTCTCTCTCAAATAAATAAATAAAATCTTTAAAAAAAAAAAAAGAATATTGTTCTCTTGTGCCCCCTGTCCCTCCTTTGGGATCATGCTCTTCAGCTACAACTTGCTCCTAAATTCTGAGCATCTCCATGTCTAATGGCTCTTAACCTGCACCTTATAAATACACATACATTCTGTCCCATGTAAATTAAAAGTTTTGCTTTAGGGGCACCTGGGTGGCTCAGTCGGTTAAGCATCTGCCTTCCACTCAGGTCATGATCCCAGGGTCCTAGGATCGAGCCCTGCATCGGGCTCCTTGCTCAGTGGGGAGCCTGGTTCTCCCTCTGCCTGCAGCTCCCCCTGCTTGTGCTCTCTCTCCCTCTCTCTGACAAGTAAATAAATAAAATCTTAAAAAAAAAAAAAAAAGAAAAACTTTGCTTTACCTTTCACTTCCAACCCACAGCTACTGGCCTATCTCTCCTCTGTTGCTTACTGAGCCTCTTAAAAGACAAAAACAAAAACAAAAAACAAAAAACAAAACTCCACATTTCACATATACTATTGGGTTACTATAAAAATCAAAACCACTGAATTGATTTATTTTTTCTTTTTTTAATTGACTCTTCTGCTTTGTCATATATTTATCAGATTTCTCTAAATTTTCGTTGACATTTCTAATAAGTATTTTTCCACATGCCTTGTGAGATCTTTCTCCAGCTCTTATTTAAATACTGGGGTTTCCAGAGTCCTATCTTTGGTTCCCTGACCTTTCTACAATTCTCCAATTTCTCATGGCTTTAACTAGCATCCATATGCAGTAGACAGCAAAATCATTATCTTTTTTGCTGACTTTTCACTGACTTTTCACTCCTTTCAGACTTATACATTTACTCGAATTTATAGACACGTGAATTTGCTATATTCCTGACAAGCTTACTGAATGAGCTGAGCTCTATAGGGAAAAATCAGAAAGCAACTCTATTTTTTCCCCTTTTCTTTTTTTTAATTTTATTTTATTATGTTATGTTAATCACCATACATTAGATCATTAGTTTTTGATGTAGTGTTCCATGATTCATTGTTTGCATATAACACCCAGTGCTCCATTCAATACGTGCCCTCTTTAATACCCATCACCAGGCTAACCCATCCCCTCTCCCCCTCCCCTCTAGAACCCTCAGTTTGTTTCTCAGAGTCCATAGTCTCTCATGGTCCATCTCCCCCTCCGATTTCCAACCCCCTTCATTTTTCCCTTCCTACTATCTTCTTCTTTTTTTTTTGTAACATATAATGTATTATTTGTTTCAGAGGTTCAGGTCTGTGATTCAACAGTCTTACACAATTCACAGCGCTCACCATAGCACTTACCCTCCCCAATGTCTATCACCCAGCCACCCCAACCCTCCCACCCCCCACCCCTCCAGCAACCCTCAGTTTATTTCCTGAGATTAAGAATTCCTCATATCAGTGAGGTCATATGATACATGTCTTTCTCTGATTGACTTATTTCGCTCAGCATAATACCCTCTAGTTCCATCCACGTCATTGTAAATGGCAAGATGTCAATCTTTTTGATGGCTGCATAGTATTCCTGTGTGTGTGTGTGTGTGTATACCACATCTTCTTTGTCCATTCATCTGTTGATGGACACACGCTTTCTAATCTCATTCTTTCTTCTTCTTTCAAGCATGGCCCATTAAATATTTGGTTCCTTTCTGGTGCAAGAGAAACCCTCAATTTCAGTTATTTAAGTCATATCCTATCCCAAAGTCCTATTGATCTGTTTGGGAGCTGTTTTCCTTCCAGGCCTGCAATGGACAAGAATGGCACTTCCCTCTTCCTGTCTCTAACCCAATTTTCCCAAAAGTGACATCTTGAAAAGCTATAATATGTTATCATAACCAGGATACTGACATATACACAATTTACTAATCCTATTCAGATTTCCCAAGTATCACTTCTACTGCGTGTGCATGTGCTATGTGTGTGTATGTAGGTGTGTTCAGTTCTGTGCCATTTATCATGTTTAGGTTTATGTATTTGCCACACAGTCAAGACACAGAAGAGTTCCATCAACACAAGCATACCTTTTGTTGCTTTTTTATAATCACATCCAGAGAGCCCACCCTAATCCCTAATGCCTGGCAACTACTAATCTGTTCTAAAATATTGTCATTTCAAACATTTTATATAAATAAATCACATAATATATAACCTTTTGGGATCAGCTTTTTTTAACTCAATATAATTTCCTTGAGATTCACCCAAGATATTGTATATGTCAATAGTTTGCTCCATTTTAGTGCTGAGAAGTATCCATGGCATGATTGTATCACTTTGTTTAGTCATTCATCAAGTGCAGATCCTATTTAAGACCTGTGTCTAATCCAGTGGCTGGCCTGCAGAAGTGCAACATTTCCTAATAGTAATTCTACTCTGTACCTCAATCTTATATTTCCAAAAGAATAGAAAGTTAATTATTGAAGTGTTGAAAACTAAAGTACTCAATGTAAATTGTTTCACTGAAGTTAGATTATGGAAAAATCCTTAATTAATATGGGAAATAGAAGAGGAATATATGCAATTGTAGGTAAGGTACGATTCTAATTATGTTTTAAGTAATTGTCTATATACCAAAAAAAAAAAAAAAAAAAAATCAGTAGCCCCAAAGCTAGCAGTATTTAGAATTGGGGGTTGTGCTTTTCATTTCTTTTCTCTTTTTCATATATTTTCTCTTTTCTATACTACACTTAAATATTTTTTCATATCTTTTCTCTTTTCTAAACTATACTTAAATATTTTTGCACTAAAAATTAGAAATGATGCTTAGGAAATCTTTTTCTTTAGCTTAACTAAAAGATTAGTTGATAACATTTTATTTTGCTATTAGTAATAGCAGTTGAATCCGGAGGCATGCTTATTTGTTATGTAATATTAGGCAAGTTATGTACCCTTCCCTGGGCCTCGTTGTATCTATGAAATGTACCCATCTCATAGCATTGAAAGGATGAAATGAACTGATATAAGTAAAGCTTAGAACAGTGCCTGGCAGGGTAGAAGGCAACCACTGAGAGTTAGATATACCAGTTAGCTTTAAAAAAACAAATTATTTTAAAACTAGATTTACGGAAAAGTCACTAAGATAGTAATAAGAGTTGCAATATAACACTTTCTAAGTTTTCCTACTGTTAACATCTTTTATTACCATGGTTCATTTTTAACATCTAAGAAAACAACATTTGCACATTCCTATTCACATTCCATTAATGTCAGTTTTCTGTTCCAGGATTCTATCCAGAAAACTACCTTACATTTAATCATATCTTCTTAGGCTCCCGTGGTCTGGGACATTTTCTTAATATTTCCTTATTTTTTATGCCCGTAACAATTTCATAGAATGTTCCTTGACCTCTTTTAAATGTTTTTCTGATGATTAGACTAGGGACATGGTTTTTTGGGGAAGAATACCACACGGGTGTTTGCCCTTCTCATCAAATGATATCAAGGGTACATGTTATTAACTTGACATTTTATTTCTAGTGAGTTCACCTTGATGTCTTGGTTAAGGCAGTCTTTGCCGGGTTCTTCACTATAAAATTATTCTTTCTCCCTTTTCCATCTTCCAATCTGAGAATCCTGTCACTAAGTGCAGCCCATAATCAAGGAAGGAGAGTAATAAACTCTACCTCCTAAAGAGAAAAGTATTTACATAAATTGTTTGGAATTCTTCTGTACAATAGATTCATCTATTCTTTCTCATTTATTTATTTATTTAGCCACTTATTTTTATCAATATGGAGTCAGGGATATTTATCTTATACTTTAGGTTATAACTAAAACTGAGTTATTTATTTTGTTTCTCAATTGTTCCAACTTGGGCAGCTCACTCAGGGTGGCTCTGCTGTCCCTTTGACAGTCCTGATTCTATTTCTTTTCTTTTAAGTACTTTCTTAATTTCTTATAAGATGCCCCTCATATTATATTTTCTTTGCTCTACCCCTAGAATCAGTCATTTCTCCAAATGGCCATTTCTACATTGAATTTCCTTGATATCCTTGTAAAAAATCAGTTAATTGTGTTTGTACTTCTCAAATGTGTCCCACTGATCTATCTATAGATGTGTTATTTTGTCAGTGCCCCACTGTCGTGGTTACTGTGACTTCACAGTAAGTCTTGAAATAAAGTTGAATGAGTCCCCCAACTTCGTTCTTTCTCAGAATTGCTTTGTCTATTCTAGCACATTTCCCTTTCAATATAAGTTTTAGAATTAGGGGTTGTGCTTTTAGAATTAGCTTGTCAGTTGTTGATATGTACAGCTGAGTTTTAGTTTTTCATTTCTGTTTGTTTAATTTTTAAATTTAGTAGTAGTAGTGGTGGTGGCATACAAAACCTTTCAACATTTAGTGGCTTAAGACTATTATTTATTTAGCTAAAAATTCAGCTAGATGTTTCCTCTGCTGGCCTAGCTTGTCTCCCTCATGTCTGCAAAAAGCTGCAGTTCAGCAGGGCAGCTTTGCCCCTGTTAACTGGGTAGCTGGTAGCTGGAGGAACCAACAGAGAGTTTAGCAGGACTAACAAATTTGCCATGTTCTCTCCTTTTCCAGCAGGTTGGTCTGGACTTATTCATGTGGTAGCAAGAAAGACTTCATGGCATGTACCCAGAAAGTTGCTCATTGCCACTTCCTTTGCATTCCATTGCTGAAAGCATGTCATAAGGCCTGCTCAGATTCAAGGGGTAGGCAAATGAATTCCACCTCAAGATGGGAGAAACTAGAAATTATAATGCAATCTACCACAGTCATTATTAACTAAGGTCATCAACAATATAATTTTTTGGAATTATCAGAAGATAAGGCCAATCACTGTGAAAATGAAGATAGGAACAAATCCATATTTTTTTACGATGAGAATCAATTGGGATTAAAAAACAAAAACAAAAACAAAAAACAGCACTTTTTCTTAAAGAAGAATGATGAAAATTGTGGCTAAGACATTTTCTTAGGGGAGCAAGATGTCAGAGGAGTAGGAGACCTGGATTTCGTCTGGTCTCAGGAATTCAGCTGAATAGGGATCAAAACATTCTGAACACCTACGAACTCAACAGGAGACCGAAGAAGAGAGTAGCAACAACTCTCTGAACAGAGAAGCGACCACTTACTAGAAGGTAGGACGTGCGGAGAAGTGAATCCGGGGTGATATTCGGGAGGTTGGACGGCGGGGGAGGGGGCCTCCGTCGGCCACTTCTGGCAAGTGATAGAGCCGCGGAGACCAAAATCGGAACTTTTAGAAGTCAGCTCCGCTGAGGGACGTCGCTCCAGTAGCTAAGCGGGGGGTGGAACCCTCGCGGGACAGTGTGGTCTCAGGACCCTCGGGGTCACAGAAAGACCAGGGGTGCCTGAGTGCAGCAGAGCACCCAGGTATTGGAGCAGGGAAGCTGGCTGCAGAGACAGAGCCGAGGCGCGGGCTCTCAGCTCGGGGTTGCCATAAACTGTGATCGGTAAAACAGTCGGGCCACTGCTCCTCCAGCAGGGACCCAACAAGCGGCAGATCCGGGGAGACTCCCCTCCCTCCCCTGGGAGGAGCAGAACAGGAGCACACTGCAGGGATCTGCTGGGTTTGGAGATTCCACACGGGGTCGGGTGTCAGAGATAGAAATGCTCGGTCACAGGCCGGGTGAGCACGGAGTGCGGCCGGAGACTGGGGAGACGGGAGTTGCGGCTTTTCTCTGGGGGCGCACTGAGGAGCAGGGCCCCGAGTTCTCAGCTCCTCCGAGTGGAGATTGGGAGGCCACCATTTTCACCCTGGTCCTCAAAAGCTGTACCAGAGCTTGCAGGGAACAAAAGCTCCTGAAAGCAAACCCGAGCAGCTTGCTTAGCCTAGACCGACAAGGATGGGGCAATTCCGCCTCCCACAAAGATATTTGGGAACCATGGCAACAGGCGCCTCCCCCAGAAGATCAGCACGAACAGCCAGCAAGCCAAGAACAAGTTTACCGATCAAGGAGAACGGGAGAACTCCAGCACTAGGGGAATACTGCACATAAAATTCATGGCTTTTTTTACCATGATTCATTAGTTTTTCAAAGTTAATTTTTTAAACGTTTTTTTTTAATTTTTCTTTTTCCCTTTTTCAACCAACATCTTATCAATCCCTTTTTTTAATAAAAGAACATTTTTTATTTTCATTTTTAGAGTCATATTTTATCCCTTCATAGTAGTTACCCTTATTTTTGGCATATATATATAAGTTGTTCTCTCTTTAAAATTTTGAGATACAGTTTCTTGTAACAGATCAAAATATACCCTAAATCACTAGTGTATGGTTTTGTTCTTGTCTCCTGCCTGATCACATTCTCTCCCTTTTTTTTTCTTTTTCTATTTTTCTTCTTTTTTTAAATCTTCTTCTTTCTTTTTACAAATAACTTCTTATCGTATCAATTCCTTTTATAAAATCTTTTATAATTTTCATCTTTACAGTCATCTTCCATCCTTTCATTCTATCAACCCTTCTTTTGTACATATATAAGTCTTTCTTACTTTAAAATTTTAGGAGGCACTTTTTTCTAACAGACCAAAATACGCCCAAAATCTGCTGTGTGGCACTGATTTATGCACTAGCCTGATCATATTTGATCACATTCGGTTTTTTTCGTATTGTTCTGTTTTTGTATTTATCTTTTTCTTTCTGTTTTTTTTCTTTCTTTTCTCTTTCTTTCTTTTTTTCCTCTTTCTTTCCCTTTCTTTTCCCCTGTTTCAGGTCTTTTCTGATTTGTATAGAGTATATTTGCTGGGGACGTTGTTAACCTGTTAACATTTTGTTCTCTCATTTATCTGTTCTCCTCTGGACAAAATGACAAGACGAAAAAAATCACCTCAGCAAAAAGAACAAGAGGTAGTACCCTCTGCCAGGGACCTACTCAATATGGATATTACTACAATGTCAGACCTAGAGTTCAGAATCATGACTTTAAAGATACTAGCTGGGCTTGAAAAAAGCGTGGAAGTTATTAGAGAAACCCTTTCTGGAGAAATAAAAGAACTAAAATCTAACTAAGTCGAAATCAAAAAGGCTATTAATGAGGTGCAATCAAAAATGGGGGCACTAACTGCTAGGATAAATGAGGCAGAAGAGAGAATCAGCGATATAGAAGACCAAATGATGGAAAATAAAGAGGCTGAGAAAAAGAGAGAGAAACAACTACAGGATCACGAGGGCAGAATTTGAGAGATAAGCGATATGATAAGACGAAACAACATTAGAATAATTGGGATCCCAGAAGAAGAAGAAAGAGAGAGAGGGGCAGAAGTTAGAATGGAGCTAATTATAGCAGAGAACTTCCCTAATGTGGGGAAGGAAACAGGCATCAAAATCCAGGAGTCACAGAGAACGCCTCTCAAAATCAATAAAAATAGGTCAACACCCCAACATCTAATAGTAAAACTTACGAGTCTCAGAGACAAAGAGAAAATCCTGAAAGCAGCTCGGGAGAAGAGATATGTAACCTACAATGGTAGAAACATTAGATTGGCAACAGACCTATCCACAGAGACCTGGCAGGCCAGAAAGGACTGGCATGATATCATCAGAGCACTAAACGAGAAAAATATGCACCCAAGAATACTATATCCAGCTAGGCTGTCATTGAAAATTGAAGGAGAGATAAAAAGCTTCCAGGACAAACAAAAACTAAAAGAATTTGCAAACACGAAACCAGCCCTCCAAGAAATATTGAAAGGGGTCCTCTAAGCAAAGAGAGAGCCTAAAAGCAGCATAGATCAGAAAGGAACAGAGACAATATACAGTAACAGTCACCTTACAGGCAATACAATGGTGCTAAATTCATACCTTTCAATAGTTACCTTGAATGTACATGGGCTCAATGCCCCAATCAAAAGACACAGGTTATCAGTTTGGATTAAAAAACAAGACCCATCAATATGCTCTCTGCAAGAGACTCATTTTAGACCCAAAGACACCCCCAGATTGAAAGTGAGGGGTTGGAAAACCATTTACCATGCTAATGGACACCAAAAGAAAGCTGGGGTGGCAATCCTTATATCAGACAAATTAGATTTTAAAACAAAGACTGTAATAAGAGATGAGGAAGGACACTATATCTTACTTAAAGGGTCTATCCAACAAGAATATCTAACAATTGTAAATATCTATGCCCCTAACATGGGAGCAGTCAATTATATAAGGCAATTAATAACAACAGCGAAGAAACACATTGACAACAATACAATAATAGTGGGGGACTTTAACACCCCCCTGACTGAAATGGACAGATCATCTAAGCAAAAGGTCAACAAGGAAAGAAAGACTTTAAATGACACACTGGAACAAATGGACTTCACAGACATTCAGAACATTCCATCCCAAAGCAACGGAACACACATACTTCTCTAGTGCCCATGGAACATTCTCCAGAATCGATCACATCCTGGGTCACAAATCAGGTCTCAACCGGTACCAAAAGGTTGGGATTATTCCCTGCATATTTTCAGACCACAATGCTTTGAAACTAGAACTCAGTCACAACATGAAAGTCGGAAGGAACTCAAATACATGGAGGCAAAGAGCATCCTACTAAAGAATGAATGGGTCAACCAGGAAATTAAAGAAGAATTAAAAAAATTCATGGAAACCAATGAAAATGAAAACACAACTGTTCAAAATCTTTGGGATACAGCAAAGGCAGTCCTGAGAGGAAAGTAGATAGCAATACAAGCCTTTCTCAAGAAACAAGAAAGGTCTCAAATACACAACCTAACCCTACACCTAAAGGAATAGGAGAAAGAACAGCAAATAAAGCCTAAACCCAGCAGAAGAGACATAATAAAGATCAGAGCAGAAATCAATGAAATAGAAACCAAAAGAACAGTAGAACAGATCAATGAAACTAGGAACTGGTTCTTTGAAAGAATTAACAAGATTGATAAACCCCTGGCCAAACTTACCAAAAAGAAAAGAGAAATGACCCAAATCAACAAAATCATGAATGAAAGAGGAGAGATCACAACCAACACCAAAGAAATACAAACAATTATAAGAACATATTATGAGCAACTCTATGCCAGCAAATTGGATAACCTGGAAGAAATGGGTGCATTCCTAGAGATGTATCAACTACCAAAATTGAACCAGGAAGAAATAGAAAACCTGACAGACCTATAACCACTAAGGAAATTGAAGCAGTCATCAAAAATCTCCCAACAAACAAAAGCCCAGGGCCAGATGGCTTCCCAGGGGAATTCTATCAGACATTTAAAGAAGAATTGCTACCTATTCTCCTGAAACTGTTCCAAAAAATAGAAACGGAAGGAAAACTTCCAAACCCATTTTATGAGGCCAGCATTACCTTGATCCCAAAACCAGACAAAGACCCCATCAAAAAGGAGAATTACAGACCAATATCCTTGATGAACATGGATGCAAAAATTCTCACCAAAATACTAGCCAATAGGATCCAACAGTACATTAAAAGGATTATTCACCATGACCAAGTGGGAATTATTCCTGGGCTGCAAGGCTGGTTCAACATCCACAAATCAATCAACGTGATACAATACATTATCAAAAGAACAAGAATCATATGATCCTCTCAATAGATGCAGAAAAAGCATTTGACAAAGTACAGCATCCTTTCTTGATCAAAACTCTTCAGAGTATAGGGATAGAGGGTACCTACCTCAACATCATAAAAGCCATCTATGAAAAACCTACAGCGAATATCATTCGCTGTAGGAGCTTTTCCCCTAAGGTCAGGAACGCGGCAGGGATGTCCACTATCACCACTGCTATTCAACATAGTATTAGACGTCCTAGCCACAGCAATCAGACAACAAAAAGAAATCAAAGGCATCCATATCGGCAAAGAGGAAGTCAAACTCTCACTCTTTGCAGATGATATGATACTGTATGTGGAAAACCCAAAAGACTCCACCCCAAAACTGCTAGAACTCATACAGGAATTCAGTAAAGTGGCAGGATATAAAATCAATGCACAGAAATCAGCGGCATTCCTATACACCAACAACAAGGCAGAAGAGAAACAAATCGAGGAGTCGATCCCATTTACAATTGCACCCAAAACCATAAGATACCTAGGAATAAATTTAACCAAAGAGGCAAAGGATCTGTACTCAGAAAACTATAAAATACTCATGAAAGAAATGGAAGAAGACACAAAGAAATGGAAAAACGTTCCATGCTCATGGATTGGAAGAACAAACATTGTGAAGATGTCAATGCTACCTAAAGCAATCTACACTCAATGCAATCCCCATCAAAATACCATCCACTTTTTTCAAAGAAATGGAACAAATAATCCTAACATTTGTATGGAACCAGAAGAGACCCCGAATAGCCAGAGGAATATTGAAAAAGAAAAGCAAAGCTGGCGTCATCACAATTCCAGACTTCCAGCTCTATTACAAAGCTGTCATCATTAAGACAGTATGGTACTGGCACAAAAACAGACACATAGATCAATGGAACAGAATCGAGAGCCCAGAAATGGACCCTCAACTCTATGGTCAACTAATCTTCGACAAAGCAGGAAAGAATGTCCCATGGAAAAAAGACAGTCTCTTCAACAAATGGTGTTGGGAAAATGGGACAGCCACGTGCAGAAGAATGAAACTGGACCATATCCTTACACCACACACAAAAATACACTTCAAATGGTTGAAAGACCTAAACGTGAGACAGGAGTCCATCAAAATCCTAAAGGAGAACACAGGCAGCAACCTCTTCAACCTCAGCCGCAGCAACTTCTTCCTAGAAACATCGCCAAAGGCAAGGGAAGCAAGGGCATAAATGAACTATTGGGATTTCATCAAGATAAAAAGCTTTTGCACAGCAAAAGAAACAGTGTACAAAACTAAAAGACAACCGATAGAATGGGAGAAAATATTTGCAAATGACATATCAGATAAAGGGCTAGTATCCAAAATCTATAAAGAACTTATCAAACTCAACTCTCAAAGAACAAATCATCCAATCAAGAAATGGGCAGAAGACATGAACAGACCTGTTTCCAAAGAAGACATCCAAATGGTCAACAGACACATGAAAAAGTGCCCAACATCATTTGGCATCAGGGAAATCCAAATCAAAACCTCAATGAGATACCACCGCACACCAGTCAGAATGGCTAAAATTAACAAGTCAGGAAACAACAGATGTTGGCAGGGATGCGGAGAAAGGGGAACCCTCCTACACTGTTGGTGGGAATGCAAGCTGGTGCAACCCCTCTGGAAAACAGTATGGAGGTTCCTCAAACAGTTGGAAATAGAGCTACCCTACGATCCAGCAATTGTAACACTGGGTATTTACCACAAAGATACAAATGTAGGGATCCAAAGGGGTACGTGCACCCCAATGTTTATAGCAGCAATGTCCACAATAGCCAAACTGTGGAAAGAGCCAAGATGTCCATTGACAGATGAATGGATAAAGAAGAAGTGGTATATATACACAATGGAATATTATGCAGCCATCAAAAGGAATGAGATCTTGCCATTTGCAATGACGTGGATGGAACTGGAGGGCTTATGCTGA
The DNA here is from genome assembly GCF_037043125.1 of Eumetopias jubatus. Lineage (NCBI taxonomy): Eukaryota > Metazoa > Chordata > Mammalia > Carnivora > Otariidae > Eumetopias > Eumetopias jubatus. The sequence continues at coordinate 123,626,247 of NW_028274808.1, read as the reverse complement.
GTGAAATAAGTCAATCAGAGAAAGACATGTATCATATGAGCTCACTGATATGAGGAATTCTTAATCTCAGGAAAGAAACTGAGTGTTGCTGGAGTGGTGGGGGGTGGGAGGGATTGGGTGGCTGGGTGATAGACATTGGGGAGGGTATGCGCTATGTTGAGCGCTGTGAATTGTGCAAGACTGTTGAATCACAGATCTGTACTTCTGAAACAAATAATGCAACATATGTTAAGAAAAAAGAAAAAGAAGATAGCAGGAGAGGAAGAATGAAGGGGAGTAAGTCGGAGGGGGAGACGAACCATGAGAGAGGATGGACTCTGAAAAACAAAGTGAGGGTTCTAGAGGGGAGGGGGGTGGGGGGATGGGTTAGCCTGGTGTTGGGTATTAAAGAGGGCACATTCTGCATGGAGCACTGGGTGTTATGCACAAACAATGAATCATGGAACACTACATCAAGAACTAATGATGTAATGTATGGTGATTAACATAACAATAAAAAATTTTAAAAAATCCATATAGAAAAAAAAGACATTTTCTTAGTCTATTTGGGTTGTTATAACAAAATATCATAGACTGGGTGGCTTAGAAACAGCAGAAATTTGTTGTTTTCACGTCTGAATGCTAAGAAGTCCAAGATCAAAGTGCCTAAGATTTGGTATCTGGTAAATACCCACTCTCCAGTTCACAGACTGCTTTCTGGCTGCCACATCACATGGTAAAGGAATGAGCTAGCTCTCTGGGGCCTCTTTTATATGGATACTACAGCTAATCATGAAGACTCCTCTCTCATGACCTAATCATTTCTGAAAGGCCTCACTTCCTAATATCATCACCTTGACAGGATTTCAACATATGAATTTTGGAGGCACTCAGACCATAGCAGTCATAGATTAATAATAGTTTAATCAAGGAGATATTTTATTTGTCCAATCCTTAATTTAAAAATTCATCTATAAATATAAATGCAACTATTGATATAGATAGAAATTTAGCTCTAAATTGTTCCATGGATGATAGGTTCAAACTCTATAACTAAATATCTGCCACTACAGGGTTCGGACTTCTGTACACCAACTCCCAGTGTGGTGCACTTCCCACAAAAGTGTGTTCCCTTTCCCTTCTTACACTAGAGAGCCTTTGGGGAAGGTTCCCTTTAGGAAGCAACCATATATCTACCTATTTGGTGTGCTGATAAATATATTTTTTCTGGCTCTTTGAACCAGGGGACAGAACATAAATTTGCAACTTTTTAATTATTAATGGTAAAGAAGAAATTTATCAAAATATGCAAGACGGTTTTTCAAAAGGCAATAGTGTTGTATACCGCTTTACAATTTTAAAAAATGTTATTCATAAGTTTTAGCTAATTTCACTTTCTCAGGCTTGGAAAAAAGAGAAGGAAGCTTATCATTCCCATATTGCAGGTCAGAAAAATGAGGTTCAGGAAAACAGATATGAGCAAAGATCTATAGCTAGTCATTGAAAGTGTCTGGACTTGAGCTAATCAAGATTTTTTTTTTTTCGTTTTGCTAAATGGTGGGGGAAAAAAACAGTAAAATCAGTGATATTTCAAATGGTATTCTTATTATTTCATCAAGCATTGTTTTTCCTTATGTGGGGGAAGGTATAATGATTCAGGAAATCCTTGCACTATACACCAGGTTATTATAAAAGCAGATTCTAATCTCTTATTCCTAAGAGGTCTATTTATCTGAGTCTCTGGTGACCTAGATTTTTTTTAAAAAACAGCTCTTACTTCAGTATATTTCAGTTGATAATAGGGCCTGGAAAGTTAGAGATATCCAGGATTATACACATGTGTGCGTTTATATGTGTATGTCTGAGTGTATGTTCACTTCAGTCCTGAGTGTGCAAATGCAAATGTGTGTATGTTCAGTTACATGTGTTTTTATTTGTGTCATGTCTCTGTGTGCTTGATATTGGGGAGAACTGCTGTTTGGTAACCATTCTTTATTTGTATGAATAAAATTACATAAAATAAGATCTCACAAATGTACCCTTATTCTTGAATTTTCACTGAGGTAATTTTTAGAAATTATATCCACTCAATAATGCACTTCTTATTCCTTTGTATTTTGAAAAATCAATAATTTTACATCAACTTTATCTTTTATGGATGTAGTACATTTCTTCAAGCATCTAAAACATGGGCACCTATGTTATATGAAGATCGACGTTTTACTGTAATACTTAAAATGGACTGTGAATTCAGATTGATTTTTCTCACATTAGTTGTTTTAAATGGCTTTTATAAAGCAGACATATAATGGCATGGCTGTCCCCTGCCAAAATATCCAAGAGGAAAATATTTTAAAAGAACCGGTATGAGGCATTTGGAAAGAAAGCCTATATTCATCCTCCTCTAAGTGGCTTTGGGACATTCCTGCTTAAAAATGCTAATGTGTTTTATGAGTTTTGATTTATAGATATTTTTAACATCATGCCTTTAAGGTGTCAGCTCCTGGCAAATGAATTGTGCTCTCCTCCCCTTTTTAAAAGCAGGAAGGCTGCTGGGTATACCTTAAGGGGACCGACAACAAAATGAGTAGGTTTCAGGTTTGTTAATAAGGTTTAATCTGAAATAAAAAAGAAAGCAATATAATATTGTTTTAAATTTGAATAACAGGTTGGCTAAGAGCAATAGAAGGACACATCAATTCACACAGAAGAGGAAGCAGTTAAAATCACATTTTTATATAGTCCAAATCACAGACTAGCTATGGGACTACAAAGAGCAACAAGGACAGCACATCACTCCACAGAGCATCTGAGGCAGGTTGTTGTCTCTCCCCATGTAGTTGCTTCCCCATCCTCACAATCACTGTCACTTCAAGAGTCAGGAAAAAGTAATTTTAAAACCAGAATGTAAACACAGTGTTAAAAGGTATCTAAATCAACAAACAGAAAAATACATTTTTTTTCTTTTTGTCTATACATTCCTTACAAAAATAAATTTTGATTTGGGGTTACAAAGACAGCCTCAGTAAATGTGAAAAACAGTGATTTTAGAAACCATGTTTTCAGATTTCAATGTAATAAATCTAGAAGTCAACAACAAAAATTGCTTGACATTAAATAAACAGAAATTTAAAATGGAAATCATCTGTAAATTAAAAACAGATTTTTAAGGGACAACATATCATATCAAAGCTTCTATAAACAGTGGCTTGTATTTGCTTAAATACTTTCCTTTTTTTAGAAATAAAAGAAAACAAAAGTGCACTATTTAGTTTATGCAAGAGAAAAGAACAAAATAAACTAAAAGCTGAGTTGGAAACAAATCATGCCAAAGCTTAGATTAAGTTAAAGTGGAAAATAAATTAATATAAAATCCTAAATAGAGCCAACTTCTCTTTCCTTAAAAAGATCAAGTCTCATTAAGAAACAAGAAAGATTAAAAACACAGTAATATGTTCCAGAAATGGTGCCAGGATGCCTAAAGTTCTATTTAGAAGAAAATAAATATAAACTTCCAATTTATAACATATAACAAACTTTAAATTTATTAATGATCTAAATGTAAATTAAAAACAACTACTAACATATTAGAAAAACATATGAGAATGTTTATATAATCTGGAGGCAGAGGAAATCTATTTAAGCAATTTAGGTAGGTTCAAATCATGAGTAAAAGTTTTCACAAAATAAATTACATAATATGAAAACATACTATTTGGCAAAGGATAGCATAGACAGAGATAATAAACTAATTCTCACCCAAACTTTACCCTATTCTCAATCTTAATACCACTCACATTTATAATAAAATGCAAAATCCAATGCAGGTCCTATAAAGCCCTACCAAGTCTGGCCCATGGCCATCCATTAATATTCTTAATACATAAACACTGCTACTAATTGCTTAATAATTAAGAGATAAAAGCAGTCATTTATTTTTGTATGAAGAAGTTCATTTATCAATAGAATAAACTGTAAAGTTATCAAGAGTTAAATTACAGCTATAAAAACTGAAAAATTGTTAAGGATTTTTTAAAATATTGTCAATCCTGTGATTTAGTGCTAAAAGGCATGGTACCACACACACACACACACACACACACACACACACACACATGCACACACATGCACACACCAGCAAAGAAGCATGAAGGAACTTCTTGAGGTAACAGGTATGTTTATTACTTTGATTGTGTTGCTAGTTTCCTGGGTGCATGCAAATGCCCCAAGCCATCAAATTGCATGTATTAAATATGAGTAGGTTTTTGTATATCAATTATACCCCAATAAAATGGTTTAGAAAGGCCAAAAAGAAAAAGAAAAGAAAAAGAAAAGAAAATTACTTGGGGACATTTTTCATCTTGAATGCTGGTACTTTCAAAGTAAAATTATGTTTTTCTTCTTCTAAAATCGATATTTTAAAGTATTTTTTTATTTTGAAATAATTGTTAATTCACATGCAGGTATAAGAAATAATACAGAGAGATCCTGTACATTCTTTATCCAGTTTTCCTAATGGTTATTATATTTTCAGCACCAAAATTTCCATTTGTGTCTTCTTTATATCTTCTATTTCTTTATTGAGACTTTCTACTTTTTCATTTGTTTTCCATTCAGTCTTTGCTGATGTTGGTTAGGGTTGGGTAGATGGTATATCTAGCAGAGTTCCAGCAAGAAAGATATGTTCATGTTCATAAAAGGTGATTAAAAAGAGTTTAATCATGGATATTTTACAGTTATGGGACACCAAGAAAGAAGGTGAAGCATCCCATGGACTGGCAACAGCTGGTGACTTCTGCTTTTTCTAGATTTGAACACGGCAAGACCTGTAGCTACAGTAGGTGCTGCCCGACTGCAGCTTGGCCCACAGTAATGGAACCAGACATTGAGAATTACAAGCTAACAGAAGAAACTGGGGATTTAAATGAAATGGTAGTTCTGTCTTCACACCCACCAATCCAATCTCCCACTGGAATTTTCTACTGGACAAATGTAACTGTTAGGTGTAAGAATAAGGAGTCTCACCAAGTCACATACTAGTGCACAGAGTAGGGTAAAGAAGGGTGGAAAGTGAAACTCTAGGGCCAAGTATAAATATTCAACCCAAAGAGAATTCCAGATGGAAAAGAGGAGACCAAGGTAAGCATGTGTGAACAAAATGAGAGGTTGACCTGTCTAGACAAGAAATCAAAGGAAGTAGCAATTGGATATAAAATGAGATCGTAGAGGGCTGTTAAGGTGGGATCAGCAGTCTCAACTAAAGCAAATGATAGAACTTAACAATTCACAGCTATGAAACGATTAAAACACATATAGGTAGTTAAAGAGATAACATGCAAAGCTAAAACTATTCATTCCTCAGTTATATTTTTAATAAACAAAATATTTTTCACAATGAGGCAACAGAATAAAAGATAATTTTAATTCACGTAGCAAAATATGATAATTTCATTGAAAACGTGTTTAGTTAAAATAGAACAACAGTGGAAGGGTTGGAAAGATTGGGAATTTTGTAGAGAAAAATCTATTGTGTGGAAGATAAAATTCAGATTGAAATGCTGAATATGTGCCATTTTATTTCAAGGATTTGTGTGAGTGTGGCATTTTTCTCATTTACATAAACAAGCTGTATTGAAAATAGAAAAATCTCAACCAGAAATCTGCCTTTTGATAAGAGACAATGACCACCTAATCACTACCCTTTTTCTTTCTAATACAATTAGGGTCATCAGAACCACATCTTTCTAACAGGGAAGGAAACACCCAATAACATTTTAGCAGGTGCTGCATAATCACGTCTCAAATGACTTTCTGCAGATGAAAAGAAAATAGTATTTGCTTGCATAACTGAACATATCTGTCTGAATTATTCTCCTACAGATGTTATCCTGGGAATAGAAACAAAATTGTTCATTCACTAGCAGCCTTCAAGAAGCACTATGATCTGGGGCAGCAAAGAGCCAGAAATAAAAGACAGAGAGGCATTCTCAACTCTGGAAGAAAACACTGGTGTGGAAAATACACACAATGGCTGTTCGGTCTTAAGACTCCATGAGTTATTATCTAACTATTCTGGATTTTCTAATTCCTGTGTCTTGGAGGACTGCAAGTAGGTATATATACTGATTTTTAGGCATAGATAATAGCGTAAATAATACTGTCAGATGCCAGGTTTCCTTAATAGTGTTTGTATTAAGCTCTCTACGCTTTTTAGGCTGGCACTCACTATTTGTGGCCAAGAATACCTACTAAATTATAAATCTTTGAAAACAGTGACTGCTACTTATTTACTTTGTATTCACAATTTGAGCCTTCTACATATGCAATATCATAAATGCTTTTGACATTAAATATCCTTTAGGTTCAAGCTATATTTACAACTCAAAGCAGCTTAAAGGTAGGGATTTATCATAAAATCACAGTATCTAAATATTTTACTAATGATAGTGAGCATGCAGTCTCAGTGAAGTGTAGAAAGCAGAATATACTGCACACATGCTACTGTGCTTTCCCCAGCTCCAGACCATAACAGATAATGAAACTTGAGTCTGAAACTTTTCTATTGAGTCCAAACCCTGGATCATAATCTTTTACAACGTAATCCTGTGGGCAGGCACTCCCAATAAATCAGAGTTGGTAAGCAACATGCAATCTATTTGTTGTCCTGAGTTCAAAGATATGTAGCCTACAATGAAAATACACACACACACACACACACACACACACACACCTATACACTCTACTCTTAGTAACTATAACTAAACTTTATACTGCACTGTATCTAAAACTATACTATCACTAAACTACTCAATTATTATACACAAACTAAATACCTAAAGTAGGTATGAGAGTTTATTTTATATATCAACTTGACTAGACCAGGAAATGCCTAGATAACTGGTTAATCATTATTTCTCGGTGTGTTTGTAAAGGTGTATCCAGATGAGCTAAGCATTTGCATCAGTGGACTGAGTAAAGTAGATTGTTCACCCCATTGTGGGTGAGCTTCATCCAGTCTGTTGATGGGCTAAATAGAACAGAAAGGTCAGGGAAGGAGGCATTCATCCTTTTTTTTTTTTTTTCCCCATTGGACTCATTGCTTAAGCTGGGACATCTCATCTCATCTTCTCCTGCCCTTGGACTAAGATTCATTGGCTGCACTGTTTCTCAAGGCTCAGGACTCAAACTGAATTACACCACTGGCTCTCCTGGGTCTCTGTTTGCAGACAGCACATCATGGGACTTCTCAGCCTCTATAATCATATGAGCCAATTCCTCATAAAAAATCTCCTTTTAATGCTATTGGTTCTGTTTCTTCAGAGAGCCCAGACTACTATACCAGGCAAAAGGAATCCACATACAATATTCTACTATCAGCACATTGTGCCTTTGTATTCTGATTCAGCTGCAACTGTTCATTTATTATAGGCTCTGTTGGCTTTTGCTTTATTTCTGTTTATAATTTCTCTTTGCTAAAACCTTCTGGCTTGGGGAAACATACTTATCCTTGCAACACATACTTACAGAGTACTTAGTATGGGTTAGGCCTTATGCTAGGTAATGGAGTTGTCCAAAAGGCAAACAAGCTCTGGAAAATGAGATTCAGATTCCAGATTGCAGTTGGTCAGCTTGAAATCTGCTACCATCCTTTACCATGTTGATATGTTTATGAGTATTAACAAGCAATGGTAACTCTAGTTGCTATATTCTTATTTATTACTGTTTTATATTAATTTGCAGAGAATTTGGTCAATGGAATGAATGGATGGAATGAATAATTTGGGAGTAAACATGTTGAGTTGCAAGACAGTATGTCCAATATTTTAACTGATTTGTCATTCATTGACTTTCTTCCCTCCAAATTATAGTATTTAAATGGGTGTGATGACTTAGACTTCATATTGGCACTGATTTAATTGGAGTCCAATTGAAGCAAGAATCTCAAGATGTGACAGGATGAGGTCAGGGAGGTACTCATCATGGTGCTCATTGACCTAGGCTGTTTGGAGACACACCCTGGCCAACAGCAAGAAATGAATATGAAATAGATTCTGGTCTTAGAAAGAACTGGTGATCACTTTAAACAATGACAGGATTCTCCCTGAGCAGCCTGAGATTCAAGTGTAGGCCCTGGAGTCGATGGGTAATGAGTGCACTGAAGAAGAACTGAAAGAAGTCACTTCTATGAAGTAGATAAACATAACTGTGATTTTGCATGTCCAGAGTGCCCACCCAGGCTCTGTAGCAGGTAAAACAACAGGTTGATTTCCAGTCCCAACTCATTTGGGGCTCTTCCTTCTGATGTGATTGACTTAGGTACTATGTCTAAATCAGGAGGTGTAAGATCTGAGCTTCCACTGTAGAAAACAGAGAATGAGGTTTTCAGAATTTGTGACTAGAAAAATAAGAAGATGAGATACTTTATATTCTAAATACATTTTCAACTTTTTTCTGCTCTTTAGCACTCTTCATTTGTTCTCAGTTACTTTCTAGAACAAGATTAAAGCAATATTCCCTCCTACACTATGCATATTTACACATATATTTTGTTTCACTTTGTGATTTCATTTCAATACATTGTTCAGTTTGTATCTAGTCTATTTTCCTGCAAGTTATTTTCATTTCTCAGCATGACCAGGAATAACCTATAATATACTCAACAAAATATCGTATTTCCTTATTTCAATACCCTTCAAAATATACATTTTATTGACCTTATTTTCAGTCATTTTAGACTCTAATAAGATATAAAAATAATTAGTCCAATATTAATGTATATTCATAACTTTTTCTCCAAGCTGTGAGATCTGTTGAACTTCAATGCATGAACTTTGAAGGAAGCTGCAATCAATGTCTGTCTCATTCTGTGTTCTTAACAGATCTTTATAAGTTTTATGAGAATTACAATGATTAGCTGTGTGGCTAGTGTATATTTTATTAAACATCATCTATGTCTTCCCAAAGTAGATCAGGTAGGAAGCAAGACAAAGTTCATGTGTAAGTAACTATGACAGAAGTTAAAATAAATACCTCATAAGGTGCACACATAGCATGTTATAAGTCAGAAAAGAAAGAGACCTAGTTATCCAAGAAAAGCCATATTTAATAGGTTACATTTAATTTGGTTCTCATTGCACAGAGAATATTTTTAAAATGCATACATTTGGAAACTTTTTACTTCTTGAGTTTTAAGAGACAGCGTTGTCATATTTTTAGCAACTATTACCCAAAAGCTCACTAATATATTTTAAAACAAAAACTATATATATATATATATATATATATATATATATATATAAGTCAGTTCATGAGTGCAGCCTTTCCAAAATAGTTGAAGGTATTCATGACAAGTATCCCCAAAATGTGCCACTTTGATATGTGGACTATTTTGAGCTGAAGGAAAACGAGACTGAGCAGATTCAAGAAAATTTTTTACCTCTCCTTAAACTCTGTGAAAGAATTTGGATAGGGGGCCTGCCCTAGAAAGAGAGCTATTACAAGAGATAACTTTATCTGAATGACCTTTTTTAATCTGAGTGGCAGGACAAACATCTAATTACCAAACATTTGTTCTTATCATCCTGTGAATTACTCTCCCCCCACTCCTTTGAAACTCCAGGCCCCTGTCCCATTCCTTAGCTCAAGATGGTATATGAGCCTCAACTGCCCAGAATCTCCTTGGGTCTCAGATTCTTATGAGGCCCCTGTTCATATGTAATTAAAATCATTTTTCTCCTGTCAGTCCGTTATATATTAATTTAATTATTAGGCCAAAGGGTCTAGAAAAGTAGAAGGAAATATTTTTCTTCCCTAACATTGTACAAATAATTTTTTCCTAAAGTAATGATATGCCAAATACTGAAGTTTCTTAAACATTGGAGTCACTGACATGTGTGGAGTTTGATCTACTATCTTCTGGGTTCTAGGCCACCTAAATATATCACATTATCTTCTTAAGAAAAGTCACAGTGTGTCTTAAAAGCTTTACTTCATGACCATGGAGACCCACTGAGAGCACTGCCTTCACCTTTCAGGGTGGAATTGCAATAGCAATATTTAATCTATGACACATTTTTTAGAGTAAGTTTTACCATGATTTGGAATGCAAATTAAGTACTGAATTCCAGAACTTAGAATTACTGTAGATGCATCCTTTGGGTTCCGCTCAGTCAACTCCTTTATCAAAGTCACTACTATGCAGCAACTCATTGGTAATTGCTTCCATGCATTTTTCAGTAGATCTCCCTGCAGTTTTTCTTCACCCTCCCTGCCAATGTTACATGATTTCTCTCTCTCCCTTTCTCTCTCTGGCCCTCCTGGCTTTCCCCCTAGAACTCAAAGACAAAGCTTTGTGTTTTTTCTTTCTTCTTCTTGTCCATTCTTTTCCTGCACTTTTCTCTACTGCTACAAATCAATCCTGAATCTTCTGCCTTCCCATTCAGTGGTTTCCTTCAGGGCGGGCTGTTGATAGGCATGTCTGCTCCTCTGCCTGCCAAGTAGCAGGTAGGGGTAAGTTAGCTACAGCTCTCAACAGTTTTCCTTTTCTACTGGCTTCCTTGTTCTCTCCGCATAGTTTGCACGTGCTGTTCATACGAAATGCTCTTCTTTTTTTATACCTCTGCTTTGTGAATCAGCTACCTAACTTGCCAGACTCCTCTTCCCCTCTTTTGGAGATGGTCCTTTCCAAATTACACCGTTCTCGTGCTCGCTTCGGCAGCACATATACCAAATTACACCGTTCTCACAAATGCACATAGAATCAAGTAAAATTTCATTTAGTCGTCATTGGTAGCCTTGTACATGAGATGTGACTGATTTCCAATTTAAGTATAGTAAACTGAGGTCCAGAGAAGTTGGAAATTTCTGAAGGTGTCTAAGAAGTGATTAATAGAGATGACACTAGAGCCCAGGTCCATATTTGTAACCTACCTCTCTTCCCACTGCCAACCACAATCTTATCTGAAAGCAAACAAATCACAAACATAAATAAATTATATGTTGTCTCTATACTTAGAGCTTCAACTAAGACATGTAAGATTTCCTAGGAGAAAAAAATTAAAATTTAATTTCACCAAGATAATTACAAAGAGTAGAAGTAAAAAGTTAAAGGAAACATGGGAGAAGAGATTCAGAGAAGGGTCAACAAACTCAGAGCCTGAGTCTGGTGGAGAATTTGACCTATAGAAAAAGTTGTCATGCTTTTTAAAGAATATTGCCTTTCTTCAAAGGTGATATAGCCCTTTATAGTTGTTTAATTAACTGAACACTCCACATTGCTTGATGTTAGGTGCAAACTAGCATGATATTTTAACCACAGTGCCAAACTCACTGTATAAGAATCAGATGGAGAATTTGTTAATTATAAAGATTCCTGGCCCTACTTTTAGAAGTATATATTTAATAGATTTAGGGCACAGTTCAGGAATCTGTATTTCTGTGATTTCCATGTGATACTGATGTGCAGTCCTTGGGGGAACAATTAATTCATACTATGTGTTATAAAGGATTCAGTGAAGTCATAGCTTTTGAAGGAGGAGAATTTATTGAATTTCTAGATGACAATCATTGCTTGATTTCCTGTAGACTGTTTTCAACACTTTCCTCAACTGCTCTTTTTCTTACTATTTTTCAAGAAAACTGGGCACCTGGGTGGCTCAGTTGGTTAAGCGACTGCCTTCGGCTCAGGTCATGATCCTGGAGTCCCGGGATCGAGTCCCGCATCGGGCTCCCTGCTAGGCAGGGAGTCTGCTTCTCCCTCTGACCCTCTTCCCTCTCGTGTTCTCTCTCATTCTTTCTCTCTCAAATAAATAAATAAAATCTTTAAAAAAAAGAAAACTTATGACAAAAGGGAAGTATTAGAAATGTATATTAATGTCATCTTTTCACTTATATCCATGGTAAATTTCATGTGGAGTCAATTACAGGAGTGGGGAGGGGGAAGGAATTAAACCTAATGAAAGTTAATCAAAGAGAGGAACTTCCTTCAGGCTGGCCATGCATGTCTGTGGTTTGTCTGTCATTTATAATGCTGCAGCCTCTGGTTCATAGTCAAGCTGTAATTCTGCCAGTTAATGTATCCAATTAACCCCACTAATGAGCTAATCAACAGTGTAAAATCTGTGTAAAATCACTGAGGGTGTATGATGAATGGAAAATGCACTGAACTCTCCCAATATAAAAAGTGCTTTATTGCACTTGTTAAAGTGGCACTGTCTTATCCCTCTCTAAAGGGTAATTTATCACCAGGGTCCATAACAGTGCCATGCCCTGATAAGGCAGAGGTGGCAATAAACCCATCAGAAAATGATTACTCAGGAATGTGGAGCAATTACAATGTCTCCGTGTATTGGAGTCATAGGCTACAGGGTAAATGTGCTTTTCTGTTGATGCGGAGTTCAAATAAAGAACCAGCAGCAAACCTGAAGGTGATCCATAACGTGTAAATGGATGGTATTTTTATATACGTGCATATTCATTTATAATCCTCTGAAGCAAGTATTTCTGGAATCAGAAGTCTCCATTGTAAAAGAGGATGAGGGTTCTTTACCAGAACTTCTTATCACAAGAGTGGGGGAACACAAAGTTGGCTGTCCTGTAGAAGCTACCCATTTCTTCTAAAATCAATCCTCTCTTATGGAAAGACTTTCACCAGCTAATTCATAGTCCTTTGCTCTTGTTCATATACTGAAATAACATTCTAGAAAGGCTCATTCTCATGTGGGAAATCCAAGTTTTCTTTGTAATATAGGATCCAGAGTCATCCTCTCCAGGATACAGATCTCAAACAAATCCCAGTATTTGCTCATACTAATCTTATCTTCATATGGCACAATCTCTGGGTGTTTTATGTTTAAAACAAGTTGGAAATCAAGAAAAGACATCTATGGAAGGAAATAAGCAGCATCACCTCTGCGTTTCTGGATAATTCTCTGCCTTATTTGCAACTTTTTTTTTCCTATTTGCTACTTTGGCTGATCTATTTCCATGTCTTTATTTTCATGTTTCTAGATTTATCCCTTTTCTAGTTGTGGTCTTCAAAACAGAAAAACTCCCCACTGTTTCACCTGATACTATCTCTGCCTTTCATTACTCCTGTATCTTACCTTCAACAAGGACATGACCTACCCTCTTTCTAGCATTAACTCTTACACTTGTGTTGGCATTCCTGTCCTTGCTCCATCATTATTTGTTTGCTTTTTAATCTCTCCCTCTCTTCTGCTCTTCTATTTTCATCAAAAACATGCTCAAGCATCATTACTATTTAAAATCCTTCTCCTCCATTCTAAATCTTCTCTCTAGTTACACTTTTCTTCCTTCTTTAACTTAAAAAGTACTTCTCCCTTACTGTCTCCTCTTTGTCAATGTTCATATGAACTTAACCCAAAAATGTTCCCATCTCTTTCCTCTGTTAAACTAAAATCGCTTCCTCAGGGGCGCCTGGGTGGCTCAGTTGGTTAAGCGACTGCCTTCGGCTCAGGTCATGATCCTGGAGTCCCAGGATCGAGTCCCACATCGGGCTCCCTGCTCAGCAGGGAGTCTGCTTCTCCCTCTGACCCTCTTCCCTCTCATGCTCTCTGTCTCTCATTCTCCTCTCTCTCAAATAAATAAATAAAATCTTAAAAAAAATAAAATAAAATAAAATCGCTTCCTCAAACTTCCTCACTACCTTCTCAAATATCAAACCTTGTGGTTTTGTGACAATGATCTTCATAGTTAATCTCTGAAAATACCTGACACACTTGACTATGCATGCTTCCCTAAAATTTTTAGCCCCCCATTACACTTTATGACACTACATTCTTGCTCTTCTTTATATCTCTGATTACTTCTCTTGAACTTATCTTCTGTGGGTTTTAGTCAGCTGTTCTCATATGTATATATTCAACCATTCTATTTTATATACCCATTTAAAAATATTTTTACCATGCCTGTACACACAAACTGAGTAACCTCCTTGTCTAATAATTTAACTACACCCTCTATACTTCAAACCAGAAAGCTGCAGTTCTTATCTATTTTGTGAACTCCCAGTCTTCATTCCCAAGTTCTGCTTATGTTTTTGACACCTTACATTTAATATTTGAAAAAATTGGGTAATTATATGTTACTACTCAATCAACTAGGCCGATTTAGATTACACAAATTCGACTTTAATTAACTTAGGCCATACAAGGATTTATTAGAAATATACTGGGATGTGACTGGACTAGCCACAGTTGGGAGTCCACACGTTTGTCTTCCTTCCTTCTTTTCAGGTGCTGGTTTTATTAAGTTCAGTAAAAACCCACATCCTCCACAGGATAGGGAAGATGCTTATCAGCACCTTCTGATTCTCATACTTGAAGCTTCAAGTTCTGAAGCTTTGACTGGAGATTCTTTCCCTAGTTCCAGTTTGCACAATTGTGGAGAATTCCTCCATCAGCTCACTCTAGGTCAGTTGAGAGACACCTGGACATTTTCAGCCCACACAGGTGGAATGAAGCTGGACTCTGAGGTTATGGGATTGTTCTGAATCAGGCATTCACTTCAACTGGTACCCATCACTACCTCCTTTCTGTGTTTTCTGTCTGAACAATGGCATCCACCAAATCACACAAGCTAAATACCACAGCATCACGTTTGCCACTTTTTTTTCCCTCTAAAGCCAATTACCAACCCCTACTCATTCTATCTCAACATTGTCTTACTAGTATTTTCATTTGCCTCTTTCTCCAGTGGTTCTGCTCTAGTTAAAACTCAGCATCTTATGTCTCCTCTATCAGCACTAAGTTGGTCTCCAACTTGAATATCTAGCATTTCTACTGCATTCTCCTCAGTCAAGTCAAAGAAGATGATTATCACCCTCAGCATACATGTGCTATACTTTGTCTTCTCTCCATTCACAGCTATGTTTCTCTGCTATCCTTCAGGCTAAAAGGATATAACACAATTTTATAAAAAAATTTCTTTAAAAAGTTGTCAGAAGTACATGTCTTCAATTCCTTATTTTGTTTTCTCTAGAAACGAATAAAGGTTTTAGCCCCAGCAACCCATTAAACAAATCTTTCCTAATCACGAAAGACATCCGTCTTGCTAAATCCACTGTCAGTTATCTATCTGCCTCCTTTTTACTCAAGCCTTAGAAGCACTTGTTACAAATGATCTATTCCCATTTTGAATTACTTTTTTCTTGTCTTTGGTTTCCTACCCCCCTGATTTATTTTCTACCTCATAGATGATGTCTTCTTTTTTCTTTTTTTAAGATTTTATTTATTTGACAGAGAGAGACACAGTGAGAGAGGGAACACAAGCAGGGGGAGTGCGAGAGGGAGAAGCAGGCTTCCCACAGAGCAGGGAGCCTGATGTGGGGCTCAATCCCAGGACCCCGGGATCATGACCTGAGCTGAAGGCAGACACTTTATGACTGAGCCACTCAGGCGCACCGATGTCTTCTTTTTTCAATTGAGGTAAAATTGACATACAATATTATATTAGTTTTAGGTATATAACATATGATATAATATCTGTATATATTGTAAAATGATACCACAATAAGTCTAGTTAATATTCATCACCATAAATAGTTACAAACACTTTTTTCTTGTGATGAGAACTTTTACACAGATGCCTTCCTTTCATTGCCTATTACTAGGATCTACTTTCTCTTCCCAAATTACAAATACTGGCATTCTCCAGGGCTCAATCCTTGGGCCTCATTTTTTTTTTCCTTATATAAACTTCTTCCTAGTTTACCTCTGCAGCTCTTCCTATAAACTCCTCTCCAATTGCATTCACATACCACACCCCTCTGGTGTATTCATAATTATTTAATACTTCTGTATTTCTGTATTATCTCCCATGTTCTCATATAGATGGCATGATCACATCCTTTCCCATTATCTGCCTGTGCTACCACCACTATTATCTTTAAGACCCAATTCAGTCTCTCCCAAGAAACCTCCCCTGATTAGCCCACCCAGTTTAGGGGGAATAAATTATTCCAGGTTTCCCTTTCTGTGTAGCTTGTACATCATTTTAACACTTGCTCCATCCTGTATTCTCTTATAATTTTCTATTAAATTTGTCATGACCCCTCTTGGACTTCAGTTCCCTGAGAGACTTCCTATAATCTGTTCAGACAAACCATCAAGGCAGTCTTGTAGCTAACCTGACTGTGAATGCATAACTCTATTCCATACACCCTAGGCTTTTGGTCCCTACCTAGCTCAGCCTATCTGACTTGCCTCCTCTCAGGAAGATTTACCTGTCTTTTCAAGCTCTGGTCTGCTTCCCAAAACTGTCTTTATCCTGCTTTTATTTTCAGTCACTTACAAGGTAGCAGGCCCATCATTTGAAATATTATGTTTGTTCATTCTATTTTACTTATCGTGTTATTGATTTATTCAATTCTTTACATATTTTGTGTATTAAATTTTACTTTTAAAAAATTCTCTAGCCTTATCCAAATGGAAAAAAAAAAGACTGAAAGTAACTTACTTATCCACAAAGAGGGAAAACTTAAAAATATTTGAACTCATATTATTTCATTTCAAAGCTCAGACTTTAAGACTCTTTCCTCTTGTCTTCATCAGTCACCTCCTTACCTTTTCTTCTAGCAGCCTTATGTTGGCAGAGTGTCCCCCACACAGTAGGCACTCTGTAAATATTTGTTGAATTGACTATAACTTTTGTGGAAGTTAGCAGTTTTGTCATGAAAATGCTGGGAGGCAGAGGAGGTTAATTGAATATAAGTCTCAAGGCATCTGTGTTATTTCTCTCCTCAGTACTAGCTGGCCAACTACATTTTTCTCCTTCCCCAACTGCTTTTTATAATCAGCCACAGGGGGCCTACAAAGCTTAGGGCAAAATCAAATAACACAGTCAACCCATTCTAGGGAGACTCTGCCAGAAATGTATAGTGCTAAGGTACTAGGAAAAAGATCACAGAGTTGGAACAAAGAAAACTGGCTTCAAGCATAGCAATAGAGGTACAGTGCTTGATGGTAAAAATACAACTTCTGTTACCTGTCAGGATTGGATTATTTACAGCATGGATGAAATATGTATGGGTTTTCTAACAGACTTACTGAAATCCAGCAATAATAATGCAAAACAAGAAAAAGCCCGATGGTTGGAAAGTATTTTTATACTTTTGTCCCTTTATAGAACTTTATTATACCTTTGTCTTTTAACAGACTTTATAAAAAGGTAATCAATGATACTAAAATTAATGATCAAATAGTGAAAATGGTTCAGAGTCAAAAACTGCATACTTCTCTGCATAGCCAGACAAAATAATGCTACAGAATAGCGCTTTCACTTTTTCGTCAACCAAGATTTCATAACTGATCTCTCTGCTAAATGGACTCAAAACCATTTCCTATATTTAAAAAGTGATTATGTCAGATTTCTTACTTTAAAAAGATGAATGATATCTTCCATTTAAAAAGATATCTTATGCCCCAAAATTGTTTACATGATTACTTTCTCTGTGGGTATACCAACTGATAAGAGCAGAGAAAAATAGTTGAATATTTCTTATATCTGAGATTAAGAAGTAGAAGAAAGCTTCTGATGACAGTCATATTTAGAGTTAACACAAAGCTTCAGCATTAGGCAAACTTCAAACACTAAATCTTTATATCACTGACAGTACACCTGCTCATCTCTGACTTATTTGATCCACATTCCCCAGAAAAGTTTGTATTTTTCTCATTCTCCTTGTACAGGAACACATTAATAGACCATAATGCATATTCTGTTTTCCCATTCAGCCCATATGAGCTTATCCAAAATATCCTTACATTTGTATCCCTAATGCCACTTACTCTAAGAAGCTCTTTCCAATCACCCCCAGGTAACACATTGTATCAGGTAAAAAACTGAATACTTTAACCTAAAGCCCTCTAGCTAAGAATGCTTTTTGCTAAGCCAAGAAATTTTATTTTACAGAATGTTTCTTAACATGAATTTGTATGGTATCCTCATGATTAGATCAGGTTAAACATTTTAGTGAGAAACAGTGATCTGTTGTATTCTTCTCTGTGTGACATAGGCATGTTGATATATAATTATTCAATCTTTGGCAATGGAAAATTTGATCACTTGGTTAAAGGGTTATCATCTAGATTTCTCCATCATAAAAGGAAGTGAAATAAGTCATACTGAGAAAGACAAATACCATACGATTTCACTCATAAGTGGAATATAAAGGAAAACAAAAAAGCAAACAAACAAATGGATAAACAAACAAAAAACAGAATCAGACCTATAAATACAGAGAACAAACCCATGGTTGCCAGAGGGGATGGGGGGTGGGAGGTTGGGCAAAATGGGTGAAAGGGAGTGGGAGATACAGGCTTCCAGTTATGAAAAGAGTAAGTCACGGGACTAAAAGGTACAGCATAAGGAATATAGTCAATGATATTGTAATAGTTAAACAGTGGGACAGATGGTAGCTACACTTCTGGTGAACATAGCATAATGTATAAACTTATCAAACCACTAACTTGTATACTTGAAACAAATGTAACATTGTGTATCACCTATTCAAATAAAAAAATAATAAACAAACAACCAAATAAAGGTAACTTTCTGCTTTGTAATAAGAAACAATTTGTAAGGTGGTCATTTGAACTGTGTGAACATCATTTTTCCCACTAACTTTTCTCCAGTGTTTTCTTTTTAATATTATTTTTTCTAGAATAGTTTTAGATTTACAGAAAATTTTCATGGATGGTACAGAGTTATTTTATTTATTACAACCAAATTTTTGTGCTATTAATACATTTAATGACATATTTATCACAACTAATGAACTAATATTAATCTATTATTACAAAACTCCATACTTTAAATGGATTATTTAATTTTTATCCAACATTGTTTTTGGATCCAGGAACCCATCCAGGATATCGCATTACATTTATTCATTATGTCTTCTTAGACTTTTCTAGATGGTGACAGTTTCTCAGACTTCCCTTGTTTTTGATGACCTTGACAGTTTTGAGGAGGAATAATCAGGTATTTTAGAGAAAGTCTCTCAATTTGGGTTAGGCTGATGTTTTTCTCATAATTAGACAGGAATTACGGGTTTGGGGAAGGAAAATCACTGAGACAAAGTGCCACTTGCATCATGTCGTATTTAGGGTTGCCAGCTACTAACATGACCTATCATTGGATATTAATCTGATCATGTGGCTAGGGTAGTGTTTGTCAGGTTTCTCCACTGTAAAGTGACTCTTTTTCTTTCTTTTCATAATCTACTCTTTGATAGGAAATCTCTATGATCAGATCACACTTAAGAGGTGGGACATTATGCTCCATTTGCTGAAGAGAGGAGTATCTTCAAAAATTATTTGTATTTCTTCTGTATAGAGATTTGCCTATGCTCCCTACTTTGTGTATTTATTCAATCATTTATTTGTATCAGTATGGACTCTTAAGTATTTATTTTTACTTTAGTTTATAGTCCAGTTCTACATTATTTATTTTGTTCAAATTATTCCAGCTTTCATCACCAAGAGTAGTTCAGTTTTGTCTCTTTGACATATTTCATTGGTTTGTTTTTTAAGTACTTCCTTACTTTTTGGTACTCCAGATGCTCCAGGCTCATCTTATATATTTCTTGTTCCAGAGGTATGATTATCCATTTCTCCAAGGAGCCCTCATTCCTTCTGTTAAAAACCAGGATCTGAGTTCTGGATGTGTTTATTACTACTGAAGTATCATTGCTTCCAGGATTTTTCAGAGTAAAGAGCTTGGAAATATTATATTATACCTATGTATACACAGATTATTATAATACTTTATCAATATATAATTATTACTTAATATGAGTATAAACCCATATTTAT
This sequence comes from Eumetopias jubatus, assembly GCF_037043125.1. Taxonomy (NCBI): domain Eukaryota; kingdom Metazoa; phylum Chordata; class Mammalia; order Carnivora; family Otariidae; genus Eumetopias; species Eumetopias jubatus. The sequence continues at coordinate 123,606,433 of NW_028274808.1, read as the reverse complement.
AATTATTTCTGTATCTGTCCATTTGTATTAACATTAAGCCAAACATAAGTTCATATTAATGTTTCTAACTTAATCCGGTAATAGCCTTGCCCCCTTGTTTATTTGTAACTTCTTACCCTAACAGTAACCAACCTGGCTCCCAACAACCATACTTCATTTGTGCATTTGTTCAGTCTCAGTACACATGTATAATTGTTTCAGATTTACTAACTTATAAACGAGTGAGAAACAAATTCACCACCTAGAGTACAGTGCTTTTGTATAGTTACTTTCATTCTCAATCTTATAGTTTCCACTTGTTTCCAAAGTCACTTGGGAGAGAATGCTTTCCCTCCACCTCCCTCAGTGATGTCAGGCATTTGTAATACAAATAGATTGTTTTATCACAATTTGCATTTCATCCTGTGATCTCTCCCACACACCTAATTTACCCTTGTATACACGAAGTTTCACTCTTTGGCTGTAAAATTCTAGGAGTTTGATAAATGCATACTGTCATGTATACCACTATCCTATCACACTATGAATAGTTTCACATCCTTAAAATAAAAGTCCCTGTGCTTTACCTATTCAATCGTCCCTGAATTCCTGCAACCACTAATGTGTTTTCTATCTTTATATCGTTGCCTTTTCCAAAATGTCATATAAATGCAATATTATAACATATAACCTTTTCAAACAGGCTTCTCTCATTTAGCAATGTGCATTTAAGATTCATTCATGTTGTATTCATTCCTCTTTTTTATTGAAATATAATTGACATATGACATTATATTATTGTCAGGTGTACAGCATAATGATTCAATAATTGTATATATTCATTCCTCTTCATCACCAAATTGTGTTTCATTGTACAGAGGTATAACAGGGTTTTTTATACATTCATCTTTTGAAAGACATCTTGACTTGGCTGCTTCCAGTTTTTGGTGATAACTGCTGTAAAAATTTGCATGTAGAATTTTGGTAAACATAAGTTTTCAAATCAGTTGAATAATTACATGAGCAATTGCTGTATTGTATGACAAGACTATTTTTAGTTTTATAAGAAACTGCCAAAATGTCTCCCAAAGTAGTTATACCATTTTGCGTTCCCACAAGCTATAGATGAGATTTCATGTTGTTTCACACCTTTGCCAGTAATTGATACTATCATTTTTTTTTAATTTTAGCCACTCTAACACATGTTCAATGATATCTGATTGTTGTTTTAGTTTAGTAATGGTTGTCATTCATTCATAATCTTTTTCTAAATCATTTATTAAATTGGTAGTTGCAAAATAGCAATATTTTAATTCTATATTTAGTATTCCTTGTTATTCTTGTAAGTCCTCTGTTAAAGACCAGTGTCCACCACACTTTTTTTAGTATCTTCCATAACATCAATTTCTTTATTTTATTGTGTTATAATACACTATTGATTTTATATTATTTATTTTGATGCTCAAATTATCCCACATTTGGCTGAGAGCCCATTTAAGTTTATTCCTCTTGCTTTTGACATATTTAGAATGGACAAGTTTAAAAAAATTAAATAAAATAAGCAACAGCAATAAAAATGTACAGAGGAGAAATGTCAGAATACAGACTTGCTACAATATACTATCTAAAATAACTAATTTTCAACAAAAATTTACAAGACGTATACACAACAGAAAAATGTGACTCATGCTCAGAAAAACATTGTCAATAGGAGCACCCGGATGTTGGAACTAGCAGAAAAAGATTACAAATCAGCTGTTATAACTATGTTCAAAGAATTAAAGGAAACAATGTTTAAAGAATTAAAGTATGATGACAGTGACTCAGCAAATAGGGAATCTGAGTAAATACATAGAAATACGTGAAAAAAGAGCCAAATGGAGACTCCAGAATTGAAAGCTACAATAAATGAAATGGAAAATTTACTAGATGGGCCCGATAGCATATTTGAGATGACAGAAAAGCAAATCAATAAACTTGAAGACTGGTCAATGGAAGTTACTCAATCTTAACAACAGGGAGAAAAAGAGATTGAAGAAAAATTAAAAGGCTCAGAAAATAGCAAGCATACCACCACGGATGTAATGTGACTGTCAGATAGACGAAAAGAGATGAAAGGGTAGAAAAAATATTTGAAGAAATAAGGTAAAAAATTTCCCACGTTTGATGTAATATTAATTTATAGATCCAAAGACCTCCACAAATCCCCATGTAGGATAAGCACAAATACTATAAATCTGGCTACATCAAAGTCAAATTGCTAAAAGACAATGACAAAGAAAGCCTTCAGAAACTAAAGAAAAACACCATGTACAAAGAAACAACATACAATTAATAAATGATTTTACTCTAGAAACAAGGCCAGAAAGCAGTGGAATCCACGTATTTCCTGCGGTGTATTTCACCAATGCCTGAACCAGAAATTTCATTGTTCCAGAAAAGCGTGAATGCCTTTTCCTACATCTTTGATTATTTGTTTAGGATATCTATTCTGATTATCTTTTTATCCTCATGTATTTACTTTTAAGTTTCAGTCATTTTCATTTACTTCCCTTTGGACAGTCAATGAATTCTAGATATCCCTCTTCATTGTTAGAGGGAAACTGGAAATAGTTAAATGTTTAGTGTATTCTTTTTAGTACAAATAATAATGATTGCTTCATTTCCCAATCCCCTTAGATAAAAAGTGAAATTTTAAAATGTTGGAGGGTTTTAAAGCATAGAGCACCTCTGAACCGATTGGGGTAGCCAAAATTTCAGGAGTTTTATAATTCTGAGATTGCCTTGTTCCATGTGGAAAAAAAAAAAAAAACATCAGACAGACTCCAGCCCAACCATCCAACCATCATCACAAGAAAGCAGGTGGCATGATCCCTCACACTATTTCCAATACCAAACACCCCTTTGACATGTTTTACCTCATGAACACTAGCCTCAGTATTAACCTAATTAACACACACAGCAATGTTTATAAAGGGACCACAGGTGTAATTTTTTTTTTTTTTTTTTTTTTTTTTTTGCAGCTCAACAACACTTTGGGAAGTTCTGGGAAAATATGGATGATATATAGGAAAATCAGTCATTAGTTTTAGAGAGTAGGTATCTGGAGTCAAGGTTTTGATTCTCTGAACACACTTGCACCCACCTGAGTTCAGTTTCCAGGCACTTCCTCCTGTACTCTCCTATCCATTTCTCATACCACAAAAGCTCTGTATAAGACAAACTGAGGCATGAATCACAGAACTGAGTAGAGTCTGCTAATCTCTATTTTATTTCTTACCCAGAATACATCTCCATGCTGTCAGTACAATAAGACATCTTTCTAGGCGGCTATGACTTCACACGTTGAAGATAAGGATGAGGAAGCCTGGATTTAGTTTTGTGATTTTTGTGATATTTAATAACAGTATATTTGAACAGTAAGTACATTTTGAAAGTCTAGGAACAAAATAAGCTAGCATTATGGCGATGATTTTGAAATATGGATTTTAGTCTACATGGCAATTTAATTGCTAGTTAGAAGCAAATCCTGTCTTGTAGCAATAGGGTTAGTCAGTATTTCTCTAAATTCAATATGAGCTATTGATTCATGGCTGCTACAGTATGAGGGCTTGCTGAAAGAGCAAGGGTTTCCAGATAAGGTAATTTGAACAATAAAATCATTTGGGGGAAAAAAGCTGTTAAAAGAACAAATTCATTTAACTCACACAGAACCAGGCCAGACTACTAGGGACTTGGAAGAGTGTAAACTTGATTAATAGTGGCTGTTTGTTTAGTTTTGTAAAACGGGAAAGCCATGCTGTTAATATGATCTCTTTACTACTGTTTCTAATATAATTCAGCTATTTGTTGTAATAATTCCATTGGCAATATTCTTCCCGACAAGAATATATAATTTCATACATAATCAGACCTGGAGCCTTAATAATGATAAAGACTATGTGAAATTAGTAGAGGCTATATCTTTTCAGGCCCTAAAAACTTTTCTGCACCTTTTATTCTCTCTGTAGTTTATAGATATATTGGTCCAGCGCTGGCGTTTTTTATAACACTCCGGTAGATGATACGTTATCAGATAGGTAAAAATTGCCTTCAAGACCTCAGTTTTCTCAAATATAGTCCAGTTTTTTCTTCACACTCCATGTCTACTCAGTATTCATTTTCATTCCTTCTCTGGACTTCAAAATTTCTAAAATCTTTATTTCTTGTTCTAATTCTTTTACCAAGGTAAAAATAAATAAATAAGGGAACTGCAGTGTTATCCTTCCTCATAATACTAGCATTTTCACAATTAACTGCTTTTTAACCAACATGTATTAGGTTCATCCAAGATCCTGAATCTGAAGTGAAC